>NW_023277415.1:114271-120045 GCF_003668045.3 Cricetulus griseus | reverse complement strand
CCCTTTCTGAAAGCTATTCTTCTTTGGGTCTACACAATGGAAAACAGTTGTCTATTCACAGGGTAAGCTGTTCCTATTTTCTTGCTAATTTAAGTGTAGCCATCTCTATATAAGTAATTTAAGTGAAAGGAGGACATACCATTGCAGTTACATGGTGGGCAGTCTCTGTTCCACACTGTACTCAGCCCCAGGAATGCTGAGGGAATTCTTAGGTTTTATTGTATTGGATGCCTGTATCAAATTGAAGAACAACATTTTGTTACAAATTAACCATTTTACTAACAGTTTTGATTCTTAAGCAAGTTAGTCTTTTTAAAATTCTTTGAAAATTTCTTGCATGTATATAGTGAATTTTGGTCATTTTCATTCCTAGTACCTCCCCAAGCCCTTCTCCCTCTTCTACCAAAGTCCTTTAAAACAAGTCTTTCTCCTATTCTGATGTCTTTATTTTGCTGACCAACTGCGTTTAATTTTGGTTACTTGCATGAGCATGGTGGGAAATTATTTGCTGGAGCATGACCAACATGTCAGTGACTACACCACCGAAGAAAATGATACCGTCCCCCTAGCACCCTTAACAGCTCATATTTTCTCAGAGTGGGTGGGAACTCATGAGCCCCTTTCCCATCCAATGACATGTTGGTGGGCCCAATCTTCTGCAGGTCTTTTGCAGGGAAACCATAGCTACAGTGAATCCATCGGTACAAGGGACACTGTTGCATACCCCCCCACCCCCGCCCATCCTCCAGCTCTGTCATCCCTTCTGTCTTTTTTGTTGTTGTTACTTGTTGTTTTTTTGAGACAGGGTTTCTCTGTGTAGCCCTGGCTATCCAGGAACTAGCTCTTGTAGACCAGGCTGGCCTCAAACTTACAGAGATCTGCCTGCCTCTGCCTCCCAAGTGCTGGGATTAAGGGTGTGTGTGCACCATAGATAGTGCCCCGACAGATGTCCTTTTTAAGGTGGAACAGAGTGGTCATTCTTAATTACCAAATTTCTACATCAACTTGGGCAAGTTATTTCCATTCTTATTTAAGGGTCTAACCTATTATGAATTTTTCCAGATTGGAAGAAAACTCAGATCTTCACCTGTTTCTTAGAAGAACCAGGTTGCCTCAGATTCACAGCATTAGAACGATGCTTTGTAGAAGATTTTGAAGACTCGAGGCATAACTTCCGTCTGTTCTTCTGGGATGCTTTGCTCGATATCAGGCCATGTTCAGCTCCATCTGCTTCTCTAGTTAGATTTGCCAATTGTTGCTGGTGTACTTGGGAGTCTTCAGTTCCTAAGTCTGATTCAAAAATGTGTGGCTGGCTTTTGAGTTTTAGGGACTCATGGCTTTTCCCTAAAATCTGTGTTATAAAGCTGCTTGTTAAATTGTCTTTTCCGTTGGTGTGGCTGTCAACAGCATTTCTTATCGAGCTTACATTGTTACTTGACATTTGTGTCATGGCAGTAGTAGGCAGTGGTCTACTTTCACTGAGGTGCACTGTCAGTTTAACATCAGAAGAGAGATGTTCCTTCTGGCGCTCATAGGTATCAGTGATTCTCCCTAGCGGAGGTTTGAAGCTCTTCCGATTTAAATTCCTAGCCTGTACCTGAATGTTACTGTCTGGTCTTTTTCTAGTAGCTGAACCTAAACTTGGTTTGCCTCCCTGGGTTACTCTAGTTTTCTGTGTCAGTAGGGTAGGTTCTGTAACAGTGCTCTGTTTTCTTCCCATGTTGCGAAGCGCTGAGATGTCTTTGTTTGCTTGCTCAGATTTCCTTCTGAAGACTGGTATAAATGCCGGGGCTCTCTGACTTTGTGAGCAAGGATGACTGCGTTGAACTTGTGTATTTTCTCTGCTGAGCTTTGACTCCCCCACAAGTAGCTGTGGTGCCTTGAGAGGCCAGGAGGGCTTTCTGTCCCGAGGAGAACCTGGCTGGAAGCACCCAGCTGAAAACAAGCCTGAGCACTGCTGGCTGACAAAGGGCTCCACCTTGTGGTTGGCTGCTGTTGGCTGTGGAACTAAACATAGAGGCCCTGTGGGGTTCAGCAAAGTGGCTTGAGTTAGAGAAGCTCTGAAGTGCTTTTTCGTCGTCAGATTGGGGGCTTTGACTTTGTTTTCCTGGAAGGATAGAGATTAGGGGAATTTATGTAATAATTATAAGTGAAAAGAGAAGGAAAACACAAAGTATCAGGATAAGAATACAAAGTAACACTAAAATGCATAGGACCATTGAAAAAGAGACTATAAATGAGCGTTTCGGTGGAATGTGTAGATTTTTCACCACACACTGAAACCCTAAGTGAGTCAACTGTAAAAATCACACGCAGCTACCAAGTCCAGATGTGCTCAAGTATGCTTCTGGTTTCCCGAGCTTCCTGTCTTTCACCATTCTCTGCTGTGGCCTCTCCTTTCTTTAAAGTCCCATCTCCTATGGGTCCTCCACCAGTAATGACCTCTTATTTCAATTTTCAAGGCTCCATTACTAGTTGGTATTTATTAGTCATTTAAAAACAGCACAAGGTCGTGTGGTCTAGTGCTTTAGTGTGGAGTATAAGAACTATGGTTCATTTATTCTTATCTCTTCTAAAGTTCTGGGAAATATTCGCTGAAATAATCTAACAGAGGGGTGGATGCATCTACACGGAACCTTTAAGTGAGATTTTGACTTCAGGGCAGGCAGGGCTGCCTGTCTTAAGCCTGCTTGTGCTTTTAGGTCTACCACAGTTCTGGTGCCTAGCAGTGACTCAGCAAATATTTGTCAGACTGACTGTTAGATACAGGAAAGTGATCCAAGCATGTCCTCTCCTTTAAAAACTCTGTTTGCATATAAAATCAAGTTTTACCATGCTCACTTCTGAGCACACAGAGTAAAACTGTAGCAATACTGAGTTTAGTATGGCCCCTGCACAAGGGTGACAGGCAAATCTGTGGAGTGCTCCATATTTAGAATAGAGAAACAAAAAGAAATAAATGTTCCCATTGCACCATTCTAGGTGCACAACTGGGAGGCCTCTAGCACACTTACCACTGAACTGGATGATACAGCTGTCACCTACCTTGTCTTCATCCCACACAAAAATAAAACTTTGTACTTTGTGAGGAATAATTCACACTTCTCCTTACACTGGGATTCTGGTAACCTCTGCTCTATTTTCTTTTGCTATGCACCTGCCCGTTCTAGATACTTCATATGAGATCATACAATATTTTCTTTTAGTGTTGGCCTTATTTCAACTAACATACTATTTTTTCAAGATTCACATATGTTATATACATATCAGAATTTCTTTTCTTGTGATTGACTATTCCATTGTATGTATACATGACAGTTTGCTTAACTGTTCAGTTGTTGATGGAAAGTATCTCTAATGTTTTGAAATAAATGCATACTGGGCTTTAGCTTCTATAGAAGAACAATTGCACTAGTTAGCTTTTTTTGTCCACTTGCCATAAGCGAATCACGAGGGAATAGGGGGATCTTACCTGAGGAACTACTTACATCAGATTGGCCTATGAGCATGCTTATAGAGGTATTTTCTTAATTAATCATTGATATATGAGGGTCCAACCCACTGTGGTGTTCCTCAGTTACATAAGAAAGCTGGCTTAGCAAGCCATGGAGAGCAAGCCAATAAGTATCATTTCTCCACAGTACTTGCCTTTGCTCCTACTTGAATTCCTACTCTGAGTTTCCTCTTCTCTACAAAGAGTACTAGATAACCAACATACTTCCCCACAAACCACAAACCACTGTCCTTGCCTCATACATGCTATGTAAGCACACAGGTGCTGTCATGAGAAAGATTCTTATGTTTAGCTGAAATTCCACCAAATACATTGTCAAACTGATGGAGTCACTCTGGAGAGCAAATATTTGCCCATTGCCTTGAAAGAAACATATCTAGGAATGAAGTTGATTATAGATAAGTAAAGAACACTTGCTTTTTAGATCCTTGGGTTTCACAGACTGCATGTTGTTTTTTTTTTAATGTATTCATTACCTGAGATACACAAAGAAAAACTCTAGGCAGATTTGGATAAGGACAAATACAAATTCTAGGAAAATGTGTGTCTGGGCCTGAGATATGTTATATTCACACCAGCTTTTCTACACCTGTCTGAAGTGCACATCTGGTGAGAGGAGTTTCCAGGAGACTGTTTTGATCCCTCTCTTGTCAATATATTATTCACTCATTGTTTTAATTTTTAAAATACCATATGTAGCCAAAAGGGAGGAAACTTTTAGGTTTCTATTCAAATGTATAGAAAAAGCAAAAAGGCCTATGTAAACAGCAGATGAGATAATAAATAATTCACAGAACTTAAATAATCTTAAATTGTCAGCAAACTGAAGCTTTGTGACGCCATGAGCCAATTAAAAAGCATATGCTTCACTATTCATCTAGATGTTGTTGGAAAATGTAGCTTGGTAGAATTTTAATTTCCTAGTTGTACATATGAATACAACTTTGTTTAATGATACAAAATTATATGAACTAAAAGTTTTACAGATATCCAATAGAATCCCAGTACTAAGGCAATTGTTAAGAAGAACTTGAGAAGTCTACCACTTATGTAGGCTATGTGGTTGGATGTCACTGAAGGGTAAAGTCTTTCTGTTGCTTCCAGGCATTTGGTGTGGAAGATCAGGACAGTGTCTTCCTTCCTGTTAACCATAAAACATCCGGGAAGGTTGAGGCAAAAAGGGGACAGTATGCTAAAGTTTAGCAACACACACACACACACACACACACACACCATGATTGCTGAACCTGGAGATAATGTAATCCAGGGTGGCACACTTTGCCTAAACTAGAAGTAATGGGCAGTGTTATAGAATGTCAGGGTAGGGAGAGATAAAATATTTTAAAAGAAAACTGAAAAGTAACCAGAGTGACTAATCAGATGTTCATTATAATAAATAAATTAATAATTAATAAATTAATAAAAAGTCTGGTTCTATATGCAGCACCACACTTGTGGAAAGCTCAAGAGTGTTATGCAACTTGGGTATTGTCCCCCATGAGGAGCAATGGTCTCCTGACAGGGTTGGCTTTAGCTGTGGGAACATGGTTTGGCTGCTAATTTCTCTGCTTCCTTCACAGAGCCCCCTGTGTAGCTCCGAAGGGCTGACTCTGACAAACATGTGTGCCCTGGACTCCACCCTAGAATGCTTCCACTGCCCAATCTGGGACAAGTGCTCTCATCACCACCACTGTCACCTCACCCCCTTTTCAGCTGAGGAAACTAAGATAAAAGAGATCAAAGGTCTGCTCCAAATCACACAATGGCAAGGGATTTGGATCCAGACAGCCAGTCTTCAGAGCCTGAGCTCTCAGCCAGGAATCTAAGGTTTATTTTAATTCATTTTCTTGATTATTGTGCTAAGAGTCTGACCAGGCTTCAACTGCAAGTCAGAAATGTGTTGACTTTGTGTTGGTAAGGACACTTGAGCAATTGAGAAAGCAATTCTTAATCCCAAGAATCCCTACTGAAAATTAAATGAGGTAGTATACATAGAAGCAGCTGGCATATAGAATAACAGGCATAAGTAGAATAAAACCTTATTGTTAACGGCAGTGTGAAGACAAGAATTTCAGCTAAGTGCAGCTGTACAATTATGAAGAAAAGCTTTGCAAATTGCCTGGATTTACTACTCATTGAACAGATATGGGCTGAAAATATGATGTATGCAATAAGTAGTCAATACAAATGTATGATGTAAGTGTCTATTTAGCAACAATTTCTTAGATTGGATTTGGCAAGCAATCTAATTTTTAAAAAT
>NW_023277415.1:106771-109271 GCF_003668045.3 Cricetulus griseus | reverse complement strand
TAGAATCTTACTTAAAGGATTTAAATCATCATTAGATGTCCCAAAAAGGGTACTTAACCAATGAATATTTTATAACAATTTCTAAAAAATTTATTTAAAGATTTTAAACTATCTTTTTCAATTGTTATCTATTAAGCCTTAAATTTTTTTTTAATATAACATATGACTTTTAACAATTCTCCAGGTTTATTCAAAGTTTCTGAGTAGTCTTTTCTAATCTAACCTTCGAAGCTGACAAGCTGACAAGACCTCATTTGCATCTTGGCTGACCTGGCTTAAATTTGCATATGAAAAGACACATTCAAGCTGTGAATCTAACAGGTTGGCTCTTTCTTGAGGCTTTTTATAAACCCTTTTTTAAAATCATGTTTTAACTTTTAATTTTCTAGATTTTCTTTTTTAACCATAAAAATTTAGTAAGACCTGCATCCTCTCATCTGTCAAATTTTACAGAATCATCCATAGAATCCTCATGCCTCTAAGCTAACGCTATAGGCTTTTGCTAACTTTTTAACTGACTGTCTCCTAGGGCTGAAATCATAATTTCTCCTGCTAAGACATTGACTGACTGATTGGATGCTCCTTTTGGCAATGTTAAAGCGATTTTGATATTTTTTAAACAATATCTGGGGCAATGTAAATATCTCTCTAATCATATCCAAGGCAATTTAGGCATTTTCATTTATCCGCATTCATAAATTCACAATCACATCACGCATCCAGGTGTGGCCACACCGTTCATTCATAACTTGCATACGTCTCACATTTCTCCTTTTGCCTAGGTTATGATCAGTTTGTTGAAAAGAAAAATCCTAATTGAAATTTCTAATATAGCAGCTATAGCCAATCATTGAAATATGAGCATCCAAAATTTGGACAATTCTAAACTTAAATATGTTGCCTTTTCTTTTTCTATAAGTCTCAAAAAGTTTCTGTCTGGCTGTATCAATAGTATTTATATAAATATTAATTAGCCACCTACTATGGCGGCATCTCCCAAGGCTGGAAGTTACCACGTGGAGGCAGGCTGTCCACAGCCATTTTGTCTAGCCTGCCGCAGATGCCTGCATGAGGTGGCACCAAGCCGCTGGCTGAGGGCCGGCAGACCGCGGCCGCTGCCATGGCTGACCTTGGCCTTAGCTCGTCTATGCCCTCTGGGCCGCTGAAAAATCTGCGGCTGTATTTTGAGCACAAGCCTGATCCCTTATTCTTTCTTTTGTTGGGACTCTGTCTGACCTGGAGCTCTTTCTGAAAATGCCCAAAGCAACCTCTAGAAGGCTCTGTGCATTTTTTCCTCCCTGTGCCTTGCTTTCTGTACAGGAATATTTTTAACTGAATTTCCTGTAAGGCAGCCATCATCGATAATCCCTGAGTGTAAGCTAGGTCCATATCTGAACAATTCTTAATGAATTCGCCACATCGGTCCTCCTCCTGTGAGGCCTTAGCGTGGCCTGGCATGCATTGCCAACATTATCACAGGCTAGCTATTTTATAATCAAAGTTCCCAACATCTGTGTCTCTAACATTTTTGTAAAATTCCATATAGGCCTAGAAATCAATTCTTAATCAACTCCCTAGGTCCCTGCCTGGTCTCTATAACAAATATCCTCCTCCTGACCGGCAGGCCTTTTAATTTCCTAGGGGTGAGGCTTCTATAGCAATATTCCCTATCAGCCTCTGTTGGCCCATACTGGACACAAGCCACTAATAGTTCCTAGAGCTGTTTGAATGGTATTGGCACATGCATCCTGCTATGTTCCCCTGAGCCATTCTCTGTGATCCAAGAATCCTGTAAATTTTTTATCTCCTGTAAGCAATTTTGTTAAAATTTTTAAGTCTCTTAGCTCTTGCTGAATTTTACCATTGAGTATTTGCCTTTCTGTATTTCCAGCTTAAAATGAAGGAAGGAGGTGAAGGCTCCCTTCATCTAGGTAGTTATTAATTTTTTTTTTTTTTTGCTGATCCCAATCATTTGTCCTGTATATTCTTTACTATCCAGCCATCTCTAAGTAGGCTCGGATTTTTCTGTTCTCCATTACATTCCTAGATATCTCCTGAGGGCCTGCGTGTGTGCGAGGCCGCACCTAGTCTTCCCAAGCCCCTGCGAAACTCAAAATGCTGCATCATGGCGGTGGCTTTTGTAAGCGGGAAGGATCCTTTTAAAACTTTTAAACTCTGAAATCGCCTGTACTTGAGCAGTGTAAGCATCCGCTATCTGTTTTTAGTTTGGGGTTTGAACTAAAGACAGGGTAATTTTTAAGGCTTTTAGGAGAATGAGGCTCAAGGCCCGTAGCTAAAAGTCTGTGAGGGAACTGCCTCAGCTCCCTTTTCTATGAGCAATCTGTTAAGGTCCTTCTCCGACCTTTTTCCAAGTTAGGGATGAATGTCTGGGCTTTCTAAAATGACCCATGGACATTTTTTTTTTTTTAACAAGAGGCAAAAAACTAAACCAAGTCCTTACATTTTACTCAAACTCCTCTTTCCCGAAAGGAAGTGTTTG
>NW_023277415.1:91771-101771 GCF_003668045.3 Cricetulus griseus | reverse complement strand
TATGGGACCCTGCCCGGCCGGGACCCGCGGCCTCGGCACTTCCTCCGCGGGCCCCTGCGTGGACTACGACTCCCGGCATGCCCCGCGTGCCAGGGACCCCGGCCCATCCGCCCCGCCCCCCCGAGACCGCGGTTCGAGCCCCGCATCCTCCCCTTCCCCGCGGGACTCGGGGACACCGGGTCGGTTCCCGCGCGGCCCCGCCCCCGCGGGACGGTGTCATCGGCCTGGGCGGGGCGGGGCGTGGCCCGCCGCCGAGCCCGCGGCGGCGTGGGGGGGTCGCGGGGGTCCCGCGGGGGAGACAGGGAGCGAGCGCGGGTGCTTCCCCCCTCCCATCGGGTCCGCGGCCACGCCCCCTGCCCGGGACCCAGCCGCCCGTCACCGCCGACAGCCACCCGTGGCCGGTGATCGCTGCCCGCGATCGGTCCCTCCCTCCCTCCCTCCCGCGTGACGTGGCCCCGCCCCGCCCCCGGCAGGCCCCCCCCGCGAGAATGTGACCCCCCACCCCACCCGCGGCGGCGGCGTGGGGGGGGCAGCGGCACCATCCTCATCCCCCTGTGTGGTACCCAAAGTCCACCTGTCAGTCACTGTCAGCATCCATCCCAGTCCCCGTCAGTCTGTCCACTCGCGCGTCATCGCCTCCCCGCGGGCACACGCGCGCCCCACGCGCCCCGTGCCGCCCCGCCACGCCCGCGCGGGACCCCCCCGCGCCCTCCCGCGCGTCCCCCGCGCCCCCACGGGGCTCCCCGCGCGCGTGGGGCCCGCCGGACCCCGGGCCGGGTCGCCCGGCATCCACCTGTCACCCTCTGACAGCCGGGTGCCACGCCCCCCGGCTCCCCGGCTCCCCGTCCACGCGGGCGGGGAGGGAGCGGGAAGGCCCGGGCCGGCGGCCGGCGGCTCCTCTCGGGCTCCCCCCGCCCGTCGCGGGGGCGGGGGGGGGCCCGCCCCTCCCGGCGGGGGTCACCGGGAGACCGCACCCCCCGGTATAAAAGCTGCTCGGGGCTTGCTCACAGCGGGTGGTCGGTCCACGGTGCCGCGGAGGTGGGGTCTGGCGGGGGGCGGGGTGGCGTTTTCCCGAGGGGAGGGGGCGGGAGCGGGAGAGTGCCGCCGCGGAGCCGGGGGTCGCGCGGGGGGCGGGATCCCGGGTGTCTGTGGGTCATGGAGGGTTGGAGCCGGGACTGCGGGTGTGTGGGGGCCCGTGGGCCGGCCCGTGGGCGCGTGGCCGGGTCTCCCGGGGCCGTGGGCCGCGGCGGGGGTCCCCGGGGTGCGATCCGCGCGGGCGGGCGCGCCCCACGGCGCCCGCGGGCCGCGTGGGAGCCGTCCCGGGGGCCACTGCCGCTCAGGCTCCGGCCTGGTCCTGGATGGAGGGCGGCGACGTCCTCCCCCGCTCCGCGGGCGCTCCCGGCCCACGCGGGTCCCCGCGGGGCGGCCCGCGCGCGCGGCGCGACGGCCGTGGGTCCCCGCGAGGCGCCGCGGCGGCGGGGAGGGGCGGGGTCCCCGCGCGTGGACGGGGGGCGGCGGGAACCGCGGGTCGGGTCCGGGAAGGGCGGCCTGGGGCGGCCCGCCCCGGGCGGGACCGCCGGGCTCCCGCGTGCCCCGCGCCCGCGTGACGCGGCCCACGGCCCCCGCGCGGGTCCGTCCACGTCCCCGAGGGTCCCGGGCGTCCGCCCGCGGCGTCGGCGGGGCGCGCGTGGGCCGCGGGGGCCCGCGGGGGGAGCCCACACACACGGAACCCTGTCACCGTCCCCGGCTGTCAGTGTCAAGCATCCCCTCCCTGCCCGGCGGTCAGCGTCTCCCACGCCGCGTGTGCGCGGCCCGCGGCCCGGGTGCGTGTCGGGGCCCGCCCGTGGGTGTCCGTGCGTGCCCCCCCTCCCGCGTGCGACCCCCCACGCGAGCGCGGGGCCCCCGTATCCCCCGTGTTTACACGTATGTCTGTCTGTGTGTCTGTGTGTGTGACTCTGGCTGTGCTTGGCTGACTGACTCTCTGACTCTGGCGGCTCGGGACCCGAGACCCCGCGCGGGTGGACGGCCCTCCGCGCCGCGCGCGTGGCCCCGCGCGCCGCGTGGCTCGCCGCCCGCCGCCCGTGGGGCTCCGCGGGGCCGCCCCGGCCCCGCCGCGGCCCGCGGGCCGCGCCCCGCGTGGGGAGAGCGCCCGGATCCCGGCGTCCCGCCCGGGTCGGCGCCGGCGCGCGGCCCCGGGCCGCCGCGCCCCGCGGCCGGCCGGTTCCCGCCGGGCTCCCGGTCCTCCTCCGTGGCCGCGGGGGCGCGGGCGTGCGTGTGCGGGCGCGCGTGTGTGTTTGTGTGTGCGCGGGTAGCCGCGTGTGCGTGTGCGTGGCTCCCCCGGGTTCCCCGCGCGCGCCCGCCCGCGTGCGCGCGGGTGGGGCCGCCCGGAGCCGTCCCCGGGTCCCGGGGCCGTGTGGGGGGGGCGATCGCGATCAATAAACACACGTTTTTTGGAAAAAACCGCGTATTTTGGACTTTATTTCCTTAAAAATGGCGGCCGCGCCGCCACCGCGCATGCGCAGACGGGACTCCGTACACTTTATGATCGGGTCTGGGGGCCGATATTGGACATATATTCATATTTCTGTTCATAAAATCGCGTCTCTGGGGCGAGATCTGTCCCCCGCTTCGCGGCGGCCGCGCCCGGTGGCGCGCTGGCGGAAATACAGGGATTCTCGTGGGCGCTTATGATCCATAAATTCATATTTCATTCATAAAATCGCGTGTTTTGGCCCTGATTTCGCCCAAAAATCTCCCAATTTCGCGGGCGGGAGGACATAAAATGAGGATCTGGTCCCGGGCGGCGCCACGTGGCGCGGGCAGGCCGGCGTTTATGATTCATAAATTCATATTTCATTCATAAAATCGCGTGTTTTGGCCCTGATTTCGCCCAAAAATCTCCCAATTTCGCGGGCGGGAGGACATAAAATGAGGATCTGGTCCCGGGCGGCGCCACGTGGCGGGGGCAGGGCGGCGTTTATGATTCATAAATTCATATTTCTATTCATAAAATCGCGTGTTTTGGCCCGGATTTTGCCCAAAATTTCTCCTAAGCCGCGCGCTGCCGCGCGCGGGAGGGAATAAAATGATTATTTTGTCGGGGGGGCGCGCGGAAAAAAGTGGGGGTCGTTTATTAAAAATAATCATAATTCTATTCATAAAATCGCGTGTTTTGGCCCGGATTCGGCCCAAAATTTCGCGTAAGCCGCGCGCTGGCGCGCGCGGGAGGGAATAAAATGATTATTTTGTCGGGGGGGCCGCGCGGAAAAAAGTGGGGGTCGTTTATTAAAAATAATCATAATTCTATTCATAAAATCGCGTGTTTTGGCCCGGATTCGGCCCAAAATTTCGCGTAAGCCGCGCGCTGGCGCGCGCGGGAGGGAATAAAATGATTATTTTGTCGGGGGGGCCGCGCGGAAAAAAGTGGGGGTCGTTTATTAAAAATAATCATAATTCTATTCATAAAATCGCGTGTTTTGGCCCGGATTCGGCCCAAAATTTCGCGTAAGCCGCGCGCTGGCGCGCGCGGGAGGGAATAAAATGATTATTTTGTCGGGGGGGCCGCGCGGAAAAAAGTGGGGGTCGTTTATTAAAAATAATCATAATTCTATTCATAAAATCGCGTGTTTTGGCCCGGATTCGGCCCAAAATTTCGCGTAAGCCGCGCGCTACCGCGCGCGGGAAGGAATGAAATGATTATTTTGTCGGGGGGGCCGCGCGGAAAAAAGTGGGGGTCTTTTATTAAAATTAATCATAATTCCATTCATAAAATCGCGTGTTTTTGGCCTAAAATCGCCCAAAAATCGCCCGGAGGCCCCGCGCATACGCGCGGGGTGAGGAAATAAATTGATTATTTTTTTGGAGGGGTGGCGAGGCAAAAAGGGGGTGTCATTTACTAAAAATACTCCTGTTCCTATTCATAAAATGGCGTATTTGGGCCTGAAATCGGCCAAAAATCGCCAGGAGCCGCGCGCATACGCGCGCGAATGGGAAATAAATTGATTATTTTTTTGGTGGGGGTTGCGGGGCCAAGAGGGGGTGTCATTTACTAAAAATATTCCTGTTCCTATTCATAAAATGGCGTATTTGGGCCTAAAATTGCCCAAAAACCGCCGGGAGCCGCGCGCATACGCGCGCGAATGGGAAATAAATTTAATATTTTGTCGGGGGGGCCGCGGCCCCGGGCCGGGGGCTGGTTATGATCCATAAATTCACGTTCCTGTCCCTAAAACCGCGTGGTGTGCACTCTATCTGCCCTGAAACCGCCCCGGGCGGCGGCACGAACCGGGTCCTGGGGTCCCCGGTGCCGCCACGTGGCCCGGGGGTCGTTCTGATCGCTCCCTGCACGTCTTTATTAATAAATCTGTTCATAAATTCACTATTTCCGGCAAGGCAAGGCAGGTTTTGGCGCCAAAACCGTCCGCCCCGGTCAGAAACCGCGCCAAAAATTCCGGGACAGCGCCACCTCCCGCCCGCCCGCCCGCCGTGTGTGTGCCCCGTGTGTGTGTGTGCCCCGTGTGTGTGCCGTGTGCTGTGCTTTGACTGTGTCCACGGGCGGGCGGGCGGGATCCGGTCATAAAGTTGCCCCCGGTTCCGTCCCCGGGTCCCCGTTTCCGGTCCAGGGTCGCCCCGTTTCCGCCCCGGGTCCCGGGCGGGCGGGCGGCCGGTCCCCGGGGCTTCCCGCCGGGCGGGGGCGCGCGCGAGCGAGCGGGCGAGCGCGCCCGGGACCCCCGTCCCCGACCCGCTTCCGCCTGCCGGGCCCCGCCCCGGGGTCCCGGGAGTCCCGGGGGACCGTTCCCGGTCGCCCGCCACGCCCCGATCGCCCGGCCCCGCCCCTCCCGGGCCGGCCCGGTGCGCTCCCGGGGCTGCCCGGCCCCTCCCAGCCGCCGCCGCCGCGCGGCCCCGCCCCCTGCCGCCGCCGCCGCGGCCGCCGCCGCTGGGACCGCAGCGGCCGCCTGGATTTTAAAAGGGACACTTTTTTTCCTGCGCTGACAGCTGTCAGTGTCGGCCGCCGCCGCGCCACGCCGCGGGCACGGGGGACGCGGGACGCGTGCGGGGACCGTGTGCGGGGCCCGCCCGACCCCCCCCAAGCTCCCGCGACCCCGCGGCGTGTGCGTGAAACCGTTCACCCGTGCACTCGTTCGTTCATTCGTTCATTCACGCGTTCACTCCGTCACCTGTCACTCGCCCCCATTCACTCCTATGGGACCCTGCCCGGCCGGGACCCGCGGCCTCGGCACTTCCTCCGCGGGCCCCTGCGTGGACTACGACTCCCGGCATGCCCCGCGTGCCAGGGACCCCGGCCCATCCGCCCCGCCCCCCCGAGACCGCGGTTCGAGCCCCGCATCCTCCCCTTCCCCGCGGGACTCGGGGACACCGGGTCGGTTCCCGCGCGGCCCCGCCCCCGCGGGACGGTGTCATCGGCCTGGGCGGGGCGGGGCGTGGCCCGCCGCCGAGCCCGCGGCGGCGTGGGGGGGTCGCGGGGGTCCCGCGGGGGAGACAGGGAGCGAGCGCGGGTGCTTCCCCCCTCCCATCGGGTCCGCGGCCACGCCCCCTGCCCGGGACCCAGCCGCCCGTCACCGCCGACAGCCACCCGTGGCCGGTGATCGCTCCCCGCGATCGGTCCCTCCCTCCCTCCCTCCCGCGTGACGTGGCCCCGCCCCGCCCCCGGCAGGCCCCCCCGCGAGAATGTGACCCCCCCACCCCACCCGCGGCGGCGGCGTGGGGGGGGCAGCGGCACCATCCTCATCCCCCTGTGTGGTACCCAAAGTCCACCTGTCAGTCACTGTCAGCATCCATCCCAGTCCCCGTCAGTCTGTCCACTCGCGCGTCATCGCCTCCCCGCGGGCACACGCGCGCCCCACGCGCCCCGTGCCGCCCCGCCACGCCCGCGCGGGACCCCCCCGCCTCCCGCGCGTCCCCCGCGCCCCCACGGGGCTCCCCGCGCGCGTGGGGCCCGCCGGACCCCGGGCCGGGTCGCCCGGCATCCACCTGTCACCCTCTGACAGCCGGGTGCCACGCCCCCCGGCTCCCCTTCTCCCCGTCCACGCGGGCGGGGAGGGAGCGGGAAGGCCCGGGCCGGCGGCCGGCGGCTCCTCTCGGGCTCCCCCCGCCCGTCGCGGGGGCGGGGGGGGGCCCGCCCCTCCCGGCGGGGGTCACCGGGAGACCGCACCCCCCGGTATAAAAGCTGCTCGGGGCTTGCTCACAGCGGGTGGTCGGTCCACGGTGCCGCGGAGGTGGGGTCTGGCGGGGGGCGGGGTGGCGTTTTCCCGAGGGGAGGGGGCGGGAGCGGGAGAGTGCCGCCGCGGAGCCGGGGGTCGCGCGGGGGGCGGGATCCCGGGTGTCTGTGGGTCATGGAGGGTTGGAGCCGGGACTGCGGGTGTGTGGGGGCCCGTGGGCCGGCCCGTGGGCGCGTGGCCGGGTCTCCCGGGGCCGTGGGCCGCGGCGGGGGTCCCCGGGGTGCGATCCGCGCGGGCGGGCGCGCCCCACGGCGCCCGCGGGCCGCGTGGGAGCCGTCCCGGGGGCCACTGCCGCTCAGGCTCCGGCCTGGTCCTGGATGGAGGGCGGCGACGTCCTCCCCCGCTCCGCGGGCGCTCCCGGCCACGCGGGTCCCCGCGGGGCGGCCGCCGCTCGCGGCGCGACGGCCAGTGGGTCCCGCGAGGGCCCGTCCGCTGGCGGGAGGGGCGGGGTACCCGCGGTGGACGGGGGCGGCGGGGAACCGCGGGTCCGGGTCGGGAAGGGGGCTGGGTGCGGCCCGGCCCGTGGGCTGGGCCGCCGGGCTCCGGCGTGCCCCGCGCGCGTGACGCGGCCCACGGCCCCCGCGCGGGTCCGTCCACGTCCCCGAGGGTCCCGGGCGTCCGCCCGCGGCGTCGGCGGGGCGCGCGTGGGCCGCGGGGGCCCGCGGGGGGAGCCCACACACACGGAACCCTGTCACCGTCCCCGGCTGTCAGTGTCAAGCATCCCCTCCCTGCCCGGCGGTCAGCGTCTCCCACGCCGCGTGTGCGCGGCCCGCGGCCCGGGTGCGTGTCGGGGCCCGCCCGTGGGTGTCCGTGCGTGCCCCCCCTCCCGCGTGCGACCCCCCACGCGAGCGCGGGGCCCCCGTATCCCCCGTGTTTACACGTATGTGTGTCTGTGTGTCTGTGTGTGTGACTCTGGCTGTGCTTGGCTGACTGACTCTCTGACTCTGGCGGCTCGGGACCCGAGACCCCGCGCGGGTGGACGGCCCTCCGCGCCGCGCGCGTGGCCCCGCGCGCCGCGTGGCTCGCCGCCGCGCCCGTGGGGTCCGCGGGGGCCCGCCCGGCCCGCCGCGGCCCGCGGGCCGCGCCCGCGTGGGAGAGGCGGGATCCCGCGTCCCGCCGGGTGGGCGGGCGGCGCGCGGCCCGGCCGCCGCCCCGCGGCCGCCGTGTTCCCGCCGGGCTCCCGGTCCTCCTCCGTGGCCGCGGGGGCGCGGGCGTGCGTGTGCGGGCGCGCGTGTGTGTTTGTGTGTGCGCGGGTAGCCGCGTGTGCGTGTGCGTGGCTCCCCCGGGTTCCCCGCGCGCGCCCGCCCGCGTGCGCGCGGGTGGGGCCGCCCGGAGCCGTCCCCGGGTCCCGGGGCCGTGTGGGGGGGGCGATCGCGATCAATAAACACACGTTTTTTGGAAAAAACCGCGTATTTTGGACTTTATTTCCTTAAAAATGGCGGCCGCGCCGCCACCGCGCATGCGCAGACGGGACTCCGTACACTTTATGATCGGGTCTGGGGGCCGATATTGGACATATATTCATATTTCTGTTCATAAAATCGCGTCTCTGGGGCGAGATCTGTCCCCCGCTTCGCGGCGGCCGCGCCCGGTGGCGCGCTGGCGGAAATACAGGGATTCTCGTGGGCGCTTATGATCCATAAATTCATATTTCATTCATAAAATCGCGTGTTTTGGCCCTGATTTCGCCCAAAAATCTCCCAATTTCGCGGGCGGGAGGACATAAAATGAGGATCTGGTCCCGGGCGGCGCCACGTGGCGCGGGCAGGCCGGCGTTTATGATTCATAAATTCATATTTCATTCATAAAATCGCGTGTTTTGGCCCTGATTTCGCCCAAAAATCTCCCAATTTCGCGGGCGGGAGGACATAAAATGAGGATCTGGTCCCGGGCGGCGCCACGTGGCGGGGGCAGGGCGGCGTTTATGATTCATAAATTCATATTTCTATTCATAAAATCGCGTGTTTTGGCCCGGATTTTGCCCAAAATTTCTCCTAAGCCGCGCGCTGCCGCGCGCGGGAGGGAATAAAATGATTATTTTGTCGGGGGGGCGCGCGGAAAAAAGTGGGGGTCGTTTATTAAAAATAATCATAATTCTATTCATAAAATCGCGTGTTTTGGCCCGGATTCGGCCCAAAATTTCGCGTAAGCCGCGCGCTGGCGCGCGCGGGAGGGAATAAAATGATTATTTTGTCGGGGGGGGCGCGCGGAAAAAAGTGGGGGTCGTTTATTAAAATTAATCATAATTCTATTCATAAAATCGCGTGTTTTGGCCCGGATTCGGCCCAAAATTTCGCGTAAGCCGCGCGCTGGCGCGCGCGGGAAGGAATAAAATGATTATTTTGTCGGGGGGGCCGCGCGGAAAAAAGTGGGGGTCGTTTATTAAAAATAATCATAATTCTATTCATAAAATCGCGTGTTTTGGCCCGGATTCGGCCCAAAATTTCGCGTAAGCCGCGCGCTGGCGCGCGCGGGAGGGAATAAAATGATTATTTTGTCGGGGGGGCCGCGCGGAAAAAAGTGGGGGTCGTTTATTAAAATTAATCATAATTCTATTCATAAAATCGCGTGTTTTGGCCCGGATTCGGCCCAAAATTTCGCGTAAGCCGCGCGCTGGCGCGCGCGGGAGGGAATAAAATGATTATTTTGTCGGGGGGGCCGCGCGGAAAAAAGTGGGGGTCGTTTATTAAAAATAATCATAATTCTATTCATAAAATCGCGTGTTTTGGCCCGGATTCGGCCCAAAATTTCGCGTAAGCCGCGCGCTACCGCGCGCGGGAAGGAATGAAATGATTATTTTGTCGGGGGGGCCGCGCGGAAAAAAGTGGGGGTCTTTTATTAAAATTAATCATAATTCCATTCATAAAATCGCGTGTTTTTGGCCTAAAATCGCCCAAAAATCGCCCGGAGGCCCCGCGCATACGCGCGGGGTGAGGAAATAAATTGATTATTTTTTTGGAGGGGTGGCGAGGCAAAAAGGGGGTGTCATTTACTAAAAATACTCCTGTTCCTATTCATAAAATGGCGTTTTTGGGCCTGAAATCGGCCAAAAATCGCCAGGAGCCGCGCGCATACGCGCGCGAATGGGAAATAAATTGATTATTTTTTTGGTGGGGGTTGCGGGGCCAAGAGGGGGTGTCATTTACTAAAAATATTCCTGTTCCTATTCATAAAATGGCGTATTTGGGCGTAAAATTGCCCAAAAACCGCCGGGAGCCGCGCGCATACGCGCGCGAATGGGAAATAAATTTAATATTTTGTCGGGGGGGCCGTGGGCCGGGGCCAGGGGCTGGTTATGATCCATAACTTCACGTTCCTGTCCCTAAAACCGCGTGGTGTGCACTCTATCTGCCCTGAAACCGCCCCGGGCGGCGGCACGAACCGGGTCCTGGGGTCCCCGGTGCCGCCACGTGGCCCGGGGGTCGTTCTGATCGCTCCCTGCACGTTTTTATTAATAAATCTGTTCATAAATTCACTATTTCCGGCAAGGCAAGGCAGGTTTTGGCGCCAAAACCGTCCGCCCCGGTCAGAAACCGCGCCAAAAATTCCGGGACAGCGCCACCTCCCGCCCGCCCGCCGGGTGTGTGCCCCGTGTGTGTTTGTGCCCCGTGTGTGTGCCGTGTGCTGTGCTTTGACTGTGTCCACGGGCGGGCGGGGCCCGTTCATAAATTCACCGGATCCGGTCATAAAGTTGCCCCCGGTTCCGTCCCCGGGTCCCCGTTTCCGGTCCAGGGTCGCCCCGTTTCCGCCCCGGGTCCCGG
>NW_023277415.1:82794-85294 GCF_003668045.3 Cricetulus griseus | reverse complement strand
TCATAACCTAGGCAAAAGGAGAAATGTGAGACGTATGCAAGTTATGAATGAACGGTGTGGCCACACCTGGATGCGTGATGTGATTGTGAATTTATGAATGCGGATAAATGAAAATGCCTAAATTGCCTTGGATATGATTAGAGAGATATTTACATTGCCCCAGATATTGTTTAAAAAATATCAAAATCGCTTTAACATTGCCAAAAGGAGCATCCAATCAGTCAGTCAATGTCTTAGCAGGAGAAATTATGATTTCAGCCCTAGGAGACAGTCAGTTAAAAAGTTAGCAAAAGCCTATAGCGTTAGCTTAGAGGCATGAGGATTCTATGGATGATTCTGTAAAATTTGACAGATGAGAGGATGCAGGTCTTACTAAATTTTTATGGTTAAAAAAGAAAATCTAGAAAATTAAAAGTTAAAACATGATTTTAAAAAAGGGTTTATAAAAAGCCTCAAGAAAGAGCCAACCTGTTAGATTCACAGCTTGAATGTGTCTTTTCATATGCAAATTTAAGCCAGGTCAGCCAAGATGCAAATGAGGTCTTGTCAGCTTGTCAGCTTCGAAGGTTAGATTAGAAAAGACTACTCAGAAACTTTGAATAAACCTGGAGAATTGTTAAAAGTCATATGTTATATTAAAAAAAAATTTAAGGCTTAATAGATAACAATTGAAAAAGATAGTTTAAAATCTTTAAATAAATTTTTTAGAAATTGTTATAAAATATTCATTGGTTAAGTACCCTTTTTGGGACATCTAATGATGATTTAAATCCTTTAAGTAAGATTCTATAAGGAGATAATGATCCAGATGTACCCAGACAGCTAACTAAGAAGGTAGACAAGTTCTATAATTTGAGGAGGTGATTCAGCATCATCAGATATATTGACTATGCACAACCATGGGAAACTTACATACGCCCTACAAAGCATAGTCCGACTTCTGGTTTATGGCAGAAGGAACCATTACTACCCGGCTTACCAGCCTAAATATTTTAAACCCTTATTTTAAAGCATTAGCCCACATGGTACAGAAATGCCATATAGATTTTAGGGAGTATTTAAAAAAAAAAAAAACCAAATATGATACATGTCCCCTATGCTAAGCAACAGTTTAATTGGTTGTTTCAGAACAATGATTTATGGGCAATTGTCTTTGCTCAGTTTTCAGGAAGAATTGATAATCAGTTTCTAGCTCATGGACTGTTACAATTTGCACTAATGCATCCTTTTGTATTTCCAAAATTGTAAAAAGCAGTCCTATAAAAATATACTATGTTAATTTTTACCAATAGTTCTGTTGGGAGAGTCACTTACATAGGTTATTAATAAAAAGGAATAAATAGAACAGACATCTCTGGCTTCAGCTCAAATAATCAAACTACAAGTTGTTACAATGGTCCTTTAAATCCTGGTAAATAATTCATTTAATTTGTATACTGACAGTCACTATATCTTTAAGGCTTATAAGGTAATAGAAACAGTCCCATGCACAGGGTCTAGTAATAGTCAAGTCAGAATGTTATTTGAGCAAATTCAAAATGTTATTCACCTAAGAGAATTATGTTTATGGGTCACACTGGGAACCTATTAAATAGGTCTTTCCCTGGTTACTGGCCAAATGGAATAAATTATCTGATTAACAAAATCAGTTGATTTGCCTTAAATAAAAAAAAAAAAGCTCAACAGGCTTCTGACTTTCTTCATCATAATAGCAAAAGTCTAAGAAAGAAATTTGGCATAACCAGAGAGACTGCTGGTCAAATCATCAGACAATGTAAAATATGTCCATAATATGGCTATGGCTAATTTAAGGATGAATCCTCAAGGCCTGCTCCCCAACCATTTATGGCGAATGGATGTGACTCACATTACAGTTTGGCAAGTTAAAAATGCGCCACTCCACAAACAGGAGAAGCCACCAGGCATGGTATAAGTCACTGTTTAAGATGTTTTGCTTACATGGGAATGCCAAAAGTTATAAAAACAGATAATAAGTCTAGATATACTAACAAAGCTTTCCAGCAATTTTGTGCTCAATTCCCGAGACCAGTGCTACTGGAACAGCCCGTGTGGCCTAGTCCCGGCCAGCACGCATGGACCTGCCTGCCGAGCCTATAATGGCTGGGACGGCTGGCCTTTGGGGACGCAGCATGCTGCTGACTTGGGAATGAAACACCTACCTCCGCGCTTTTATAGCGGCGATGAGACATAAGGCGAGCCCACAGCTCAGGCAGCAGCGGCTCCTGAGCCGGCGGGACGCACAGGCCGGGCATTGGCGCACGCCTTTAATCCCAGCACTCGGGAGGCTGAGACAGGAGTTCTAGGCTGTATGTAATGCACGCTATGTCTGCACTAAATTCGGCATCAATATGATGACCTCCAGAGAGCGGGCGGCCACCAGGTTGCCTAAGGAGGAGGAGCTCTATGCCATGCACTGTCTGTGCTAAATTTCCTCATGAATGATGATACAGAAAAATCAGCCTTGGATAGCCTCTGGCAT
>NW_023277415.1:75294-77794 GCF_003668045.3 Cricetulus griseus | reverse complement strand
GTCAGGACGACGCACGTGTCTTAGCGTGGCCGTAGCAAACTCCATGGGCTTTTAAAACAGATGTTAGGAATGTGCGCGCGTGCATGCGTGCTCGTGTGTGTGCACGGAGCAAGTCATGCGTGTGATGATGACAGGAGGACCGCTCCCCTGCACGTTACACACATGGGCGTGCATGCGTGTTCACGACGAATTCATGCATGCACGCGAAGCAAACGTCACAAGGCGTGACAGGACGTGTCCCCTGTTGGTGACACACACGTGTAAGCATGTGTTACATGTTTGGAACTCAGGGTTTTTTCTTTTTTGGTGATGTGAACAGAGCTCTGTCTGTGACGCCTCCTTTCCTGGCGCGGGGTTCACAGGAGTGTCGGTTTTAATGTGTTTATTTCAAAAGTAACACACTAAAAACACATTAAAACACACGGAAAGGAACGCACGCGTGTCCGTGCGGCCTCAAATGCACTTTTCTGTCGCAGTCGTCATGCGCGTCGGAGGAAACTGTGTGAAGTCTCACGGCCTTAACCCTTCTGAGATCACGGCAGTGAAGCACACATGGATGTTCTGCGTTGCTCACACTGTGATAAGTGAAACACGCGTGGGTGTTACACGCACATTTACGCATTTTTGAAATTTGCACACCGAGCCCTTTAAAACGCGGTTTGTGTAGGGAAACCGCGAAAATGAAGGCTGTATCGCAACATGCTTTACGCGCGTGTTCACACGCGTGTCGGTGAGCATGACTAGAGAAACGCTTCGGACGTGGGTTAGCGCGTGTGTAAACGCGTCTCCCTGAAAACGCTTGTGATGCGAGCTAACACACGTGTGAGCTCAGGTGTCCACCGATGCTTTAGATGTCAGTCAGCCGCCGCGTACCTGCGTGCATCCGAAAACGCTTCTGGCGTAACACCCGTGTCAGTGCCGTTCAGGAGACGTGTCCGCGCGCACTTCTGTGTCAGGGCATGCTGAGTGCGTGTGTGCCGGGACCCCCGCACGGCCACGGCGTGAGGTGCGTGACTCTGTTCCGCTCGTGCTGACACGCCTCGCTGCGTGGCCCCAGTCGTGGACTCGCGTGTCTGTGGGCGCGGCTCTGCAGCATGAGGCTCGCACGGTCATTTCACAGCTCATCCATGACGTATCCGCGTGTATGCGCTTTTGCACGGACGCAGGCGTGACATTCTCGTGACATTCAGGTGACATTCACATGACATTCACAGGACATTCACGTGACATTCATAGGACATTCACGTGACATTCAGGTGACATCCACAGGACATTCACGTGACATCCACAAGACATTCACGTGACATTCAGGTGACATTCACATGACATTCACAGGACATTCAGGTGACATTCACATGACATTCACAGGACATTCAGGTGACATTCACATGACATTCAAGTGACATTCACAGGACATTCACGTGACATTCACAGGACATTCACGTGACATTCACATGACATTCAAGTGACATTCACAGGACATTCAGGTGACATTCACATGACATTCACAGGACATTCAGGTGACATTCACATGACATTCAAGTGACATTCACAGGACATTCACGTGACATTCACAGGACATTCACGTGACATTCACATGACATTCAAGTGACATTCACGTGACATCCACGTGACATCCACAGGACATTCACGTGACATCCACAGGACATTCACAGGACATTCACAGGACATTCACAGGACATTCACGTGACATTCACAGGACATTCACAGGACATTCACGTGACATTCACAGGACATTCACGTGACATTCACGTGACATTCACATGACATTCACAGGACATTCACGTGACATTCACGTGACATTCACATGACATTCACAGGACATTCAGGTGACATTCACATGACATTCAAGTGACATTCACGTGACATTCACGTGACATTCACATAACATCCACGTGACATCCACAGGACATTCACAGGACATTCACATGACATTCACGTGACATCCACAGGACATTCACGTGACATTCACAGGACATTCACGTGACATTCACATGACATTCACAGGACATTCATGTGACATTCACAGGACATTCACGTGACATTCAGGTGACATTCACATGACATTCACAGGACATTCAGGTGACATTCACATGACATTCAAGTGACATTCACGTGACATTCACGTGACATTCACATAACATCCACGTGACATCCACAGGACATTCACAGGACATTCACATGACATTCACGTGACATCCACAGGACATTCACGTGACATTCACAGGACATTCACAGGACATTCACAGGACATTCACGTGACATTCACAGGACATTCACGTGACATCCACAGGACATTGACAGGACATTCACGGGCCTGAGCAGGACCCCGGGCCACACCCCACACACGCGCATGTACTCACCTGTGACCATGCACACGCACGGATACCACACGCCCACACGCCCACACGCACACACACACACACACACACACGCACACGCACCATTCCCACTGTGTCCTCTGCGAGAGGGAACCCTG
>NW_023277415.1:57794-72794 GCF_003668045.3 Cricetulus griseus | reverse complement strand
ATCACGCATCCGGGGCGCGATCCGGGTCCCACGCCGAGAAACCCGCGACACGGAGGCTTCCGGTCTCTCCGCACACGCGATGTTTATTGAGTCAATAATAATAATAACATTAATCGTCATCTTAAAAGTCTCTGCCCCGCCCGCGTCCCACCCGCCAGTCCCCCAGCGTCCCTCGCGCTGCTGATGCTGCTGCTGTCGCGGCTTCCGGTGCCGCCGCCTCCGGCACGAGCCCCACCCGCGAGGCCGGAACCGTCCCCCGGCGTCCCGCGTGCGCGTCCGTCACGGGATAACAACAACATCAACGACAATAATGATAACGACAGCGGGAACCGTCCCGGCCGAGCCCCCATCCGTGTGTCCGGGGGCCAAGCGCGTGCGCCACGTGCGCGCTATACGCGCGTGGTGGAGTGTCCGTGGGGCAGGTTCGCGCCGTTCTGCCCCGCCCCGAAGGCGTTGAAGGTGTGCAGCTGGGGCGGCGGCTGCAGCGCCGGGAGCCCCGCCCCGGCCGCGGAGGGCGTCAGGCCGCAGTCGGGATGACGGCGATGGCGTTGGGCGGGACGTCGTCGGGCGAGCGGCGCAGCGTCAGCGCGTAGTCGGGCGGCCCGGACGGGGCGGGGCGGGGCAGGGCGTCGTCGTCCCGGACGCCGGGCACCGCGGGCAGGGGCGGCGCCGAGCAGGCGGGGGCGGGCAGGGCGGCTTGGCGCGCAGCGCGGCCAGGGCGTCGTCCCGCGCGTCGTCTCCGCCCCCGCCCCGCCCGCGGCGCCCCCGGTGGTGGTGGTGGAGGTGGTGTGGCGGTGGTGCGCGGTGGCGCCGGTGCGTCTCGTGGCGCCGCTTGTCCTTCTTGTAGTAGAGCGCGGCGAAGGCCAGGATGTTGAGGAAGAGCAGCGAGGCGCCCACCGCGATGGTCACGCTCAGCTCCGTGGAGTAGTCGCGCTTCGTCTCGATCAGCACCGTCGCGTCCTCCGCGCCCGCCCGGCCCGCCGCGGCGGCGTCCCCGCGCGCCGCTTCCGCCCCCGCTTCCGGGTCTGCTTCCGCTTCCGGGCCGGCTTCCGGGAAGCGGCGGCGGAAGGAGCTCCGCCCCGGAGGCCGCCGCGTGGCCGGCCAGGGCTTGGCGGCGGCGCCCGGAGCGCGCCGGCCGCCGCCCCCGTAGGGGAAGGCGGAGGAGGGCGTGTCCGGGGGCGGGGCCCGCGTGGTGGTGGTGGACACGTACTGGAAGAGGTCGTGCAGGCTGTGCAGGTGCGGCACCAGCTCCAGCCAGAAGGCCACCTTGGTGGCGCGGTAGTGGTCGCGCACGCGCGGCTTGAGCCCGATGTGCAGGTAGAGCTGCTCGCGGGGGCTGTACTTGGACCACGCGACCTCCTCGAAGCGGTTCGGCTTCGTGTGGATGAACTTGGTGTCCTGCGGCACCGGGCGGTTCGGGTCCCTGGGGGCGGGGCGGGGGGTGGGCAGGGGGAGGAGAGAAGCGGGAAGCGCGGTTATTCTGCATGTCATCCAAACGCCAATTTGCATATTCAAATCAGGGAACAGTCTTTACACGCTAATTTGCATATTGGAACGAGGCGACGCGCGGCTCGCACGTAAGGCGAAGCCAGCGGGGAGGCCGCCTGCCCGTCACTCACAGGCTCATTTGCACGCTCAAAACCAGGGGCGTGCGCCGCCCACACGCTGATTTGCAGGGACCTGGGGCGGCCACTTGTGTGTCATTTACAATGAGTTTGCATATCCACAGCAGGCAACGCATGGTCATTTACATACTAATTAGCATGCGACCAGAACTCAGCACGGTGGCCGTCTGCGTGACATTCAGTGCTCATTTGCATATTCAAAATCAGGGACGCGCACGGCCCCCGCGCTAATTTGCATATCCAAATCAGCCAGCACAGGCCACTCACATACTGATTTGTATGTGAAGAGAAGCGACCGGGTGGACATCCGCTGTCACCCGCACGCTCATTTGCATATTCAAATCAGGGCGGGCACAGTAGGCCACCTTCATGCTCATTTGCATATTCTAATGAGGCAGGGACCCACTGGGGCGGCCACTCGCCTGTCGTTGACATGAGGATTTGCATACCCACAGCAGATAACGCATGGTCATTTACATACTAATTAGCATGCAACTGAAGTCAGCAGGGTGGCCGCTTGCATGACATTCACGTGCTCGTTTGCATTTGCAAAACCAGGAACGGACAGCCCCACATGCTAATTTGCATATTCAAATCAGCCAGCACAGGCCACTCACACACTAATTTGTATGTGAAGAGAAGCGACCGGGTGGATATCTGCTGTCACCTGCACGCTCATTTGCATATTCTAATCAGGCAGGGACCCACTGGGGCGGCCACTCGCCTGTCATTTACCGACAACACGTGGTCATTTACATACTAATTAGCATGCAACTGAAGTCAGCACGGTGGCCGCTTGCATGACATTCACGCTCATTTGCATATCCAAAATCAGGGACGCGCACGGCCCGCTGCTAATTTGCATATTCAAATCAGACAGCACAGGCCACTCACATACTGATCTGTATGTGCAGAGAAGCGCCCGGGCGGACATCCGCTGTCACCCGCACTCCCATTTGCATATTCAAATCAGGGGGCTCGGTAGGCCATTTACACGCTGATTTGCATATAAAGTATCGAACGTCCAGCCACGCTGTGGTTTGCGTGTCCGTCGACACGTCCGGCTAAGAGCTCCCTCGCTTGCTCTGTGTTCTGTGAATTTACATGCAAGTTGCTCGTGGCACTGAACGTCTGTGGGCGTGGTCCTCTGCGTGCCACCTACATGCTAATTTGCATATCAGAACCAAACGACAAAGTCGAACAATCAGTTACGCTGTGGTTTGCGTGTAAATCTGCGTGTCCGTCTACGCGTGAGGACAAATCAGGGTCTGACTTTCCCGCCCACACTAATTTGCATATTCAAATCAGCCACGCAGCCACACGGTCACCAACGTAAGACTTGCGCGTCGTTTACACGCTAATCCGTGCACTCTCATGCGGGGTGGGCTCCCTCGGCCGTCTGCATGCTTTGTGCGTGTCAGAGCCAAGGGGTCCGTCACGCTGCGGTTTGCGCGTAAACGTGCGTGTTCGTCCGCGCGCCAGCCCGAGTGTTCACTCGCTTGCTGAGCGTTGTGCTAATTTACACGCCAGTGGCACGCGGGGCCAAGCGTGCACATTCGCACGTCGATCCCGGTCGTTTGCGTGTTTGTTTACACGTTCGCTTGCGTGTTCGGTGAAACTACTCAGGGTTAGGGTCCTAAAAGTCGGCCCCGCCGCGCAGAGGCAGGTCCCGCCTAACGTTAGCACGTGACGTCAAGCGTGCACACTCGCGCGTCATTGGCACGATCCCGTTCGTTTGCGTGTTCGTTTGTACGTTCGCTTGTGTGTTTGGCGAAACTATTCAGGGTAATCGTCCTAAAAGTCAGCCCCGCGCCGGAGCATGTTCCACCGTTAACATGTGACGCGGTCCTCACGGACCCCCCCCCACCGCCCCGGCTGCGCCCGACCTACCCGGTCTTGGCGAAGTTGGTCCAGTAGGTCATGACGACGGCGCTGAGCATGACGTCGTTCTTGGAGAAGTTGCAGCTGAAGAGGTCGGTGGGGCCGAGCATGGGGACGCCGAACACGTAGGGCACCTCGTCGCCGTGCGCGGCGTCGGCCCAGGGCGGCTTGGCGTCGCTCTGGCAGTGGTGGTAGAAGGCGTAGAAGTAGGTGGGCGACCCGTACTGCGCGTGGAGGTCGGCGGTGGCCACGGCGGGCGCCACCCACTGGTGGTCGGTGAACAGCGCCACCAGCGTCTTGCGCCGCGTCTCCGCGTTCTCGCGGTCGGCCCAGTCCGTGTACATGAACTTGATGGTCTCGCGCAGCGCGTCCTTGCCCTCGGGGTAGCCGTACAGGTTGTCCACGAAGCTCGACACCGCCAGGTCGAAGTCGCTCGGCGTCACCCCCGCCCCGCCGCCGCCGCCGCCCCGTAGCCGTCGGCGTCCGCGGGGTCCGCGTCGCCGCCGCCGCCGTCGTCGGCTCCGGTGTCGACGAAGCCGTCCACGAAGCGCAGCCCCTCGCCCTGGTTGACGCCCAGCATGATGTCGTAGTTGAGGAACTCGCCCTGCTCCATGAGGATCTGCGGGTCGTCGGGGATGACGTCGCCGTCGATCACGGGCCCGAAGGCCACGTGGTAGGTGGCGGGCGCCACGCGCTGCTGCGACAGCTCCCGCCAGCCCACGCGCCGCAGGCACTCCACCAGGTCCGCCGTGTCCAGCATGTTGCAGCCCACCTGGTCCGCCAGCGCCCGCGTGTACTTGGCCGGCTGGTAGTTCACGGCCCAGCTGGACAGCGCCGTCCCGCTCTGGATGATGGCCTTCTGGAAGAGGCCTGCGGGGCGGGGCGGAGGGGGGGGAGAGAGAGGGACACGCGTGTAACATTCGTGATGGGCGGGGCGGGGCCGTGGTGGTGGCGTTGGGGTGGAGGGAGTAACGTGACACGCATGTGACCTGCATAATGCATGGAGTCGGATTGACTTCTGGAACAGGCCTGCGGGGCGCGGGGCGGGCAGGGCGGGGCGTGGGGGGGAGAGGCGAGGGGCTCGCGTGTAACAAACGAGATGTACGGGGCGGGGCCATGGTGGTGGCATCGGGGTGGAGGGAGTGACGTGACAAGCATGTGACGTGCTTGATGTATGGAGTCGGATTGACTTCTGGGACAGGCCTGCGGGGCGCGGGTTGCGGGGCAGGAGACGGACTCGCGTGTAACATACGTGCTGTACGGGGCGGGGCAGTGGCAGCATTGGGGTGGAGGGAGTGACGTGACACGCGTGTGACGAGCGTGATGCAGGCAGCATGATTAAGGCCCCTCTGGAACGGGCGTGCGGGGCGGGGTCACCACGGGATCCAGGGACACACATGTCACACGCGTGACGCATGGAGACGCAGCACGGCCTCCTGCACCAGGCCTGCGGGGCGCGGGGCCCGCAAGGGACGCGTGTGTAACATACGTGACGCACGGGGAGGGGTGACGGCCTGGGGTTGAGGGGGTCGAGGGTCACATAGGTGACACACATGACGTCCAGGGAGGGGTGGCGGCATTGGGGTGGAGGGAGTGACGTGGCACGCGTGGAGTATGGAGACGGACATGGCCTCCTGGAACAGGCCTGCGGGGCGAGGGGCGGGGGTGGGGTCAAGGAACACGCGTGTGACGTACACGATGATGCACGGGGTGGGGTCATGACCTGGGGTTGGGGGGGTCAAGGAACACGCGTGTGACGTACACGATGATGCACAGGGTGGGGTCATGACCTGGGGTTGGGGGGGGTCAAGGAACACGCGTGTGACGTACACGATGATGCATGGGGTGGGGTCATGACCTGGGGTTGGGGTGGGGTCAAGGAACACGCGTGTGACGTACACGATGATGCACAGGGTGGGGTCATGACCTGGGGTTGGGGGGGGTCAAGGAACACGCGTGTGACGTACACGATGATGCATGGGGTGGGGTCATGACCTGGGGTTGGGGTGGGGTCAAGGAACACGCGTGTGACGTACACGATGATGACAGGGTGGGGTCACGGCCTGGGGGCGGGGCTTCCACCGACACACGTGGAACACACATGACGTACGGAGCGTGACGATGGCCTCCGGAACGGGCGTGCGGGGCGGGGTCACCCCGGGGTCCAGGGGCACACATGGGACACGCATGACGGATGCGGAGGGATGACGGCCTTCCGGACCAGGCCTGCGGGGGCGGGTGGGGGGGGGGCGGGCGGGAGAGGATGGGGGGGTCACACGACACCCACGTCACACACATGACGAACAGACTGGGGTCGCGGCCTAGGTCTGAGCGGGGTCAGGTGACACGTATGCGACACGCTCGCGGCGGGTGCGGGGCGATGACGGCGTCCGGGTCGTGGGGGGTCACGCGACACACACGCGACACACGTGACGTACGGGGAGGGCCTGCGGCTGGGGGCGTGTCCCATGACCCCTGCTCCCCCCCCCCCGGGGCCCCGCGCTCACCCTCCGAGTAGTGCGACAGCGTGAGGAGGCTGACGCAGGAGGCGCCGGCGCCCGAGCCGAAGATGGTGACGCGCTTGGGGTCCCCGCCGAAGGCGCCCGCGTTCTCCTCCACCCAGCGCAGCGCCTGGATCTGGTCCAGGAGCCCGTAGTTGCCCTTGGCGGCCTGGTCGCCCGTGCTGAGGAAGCCTGCGGGGGGGGGGGGGGGCACGCGACACTCACACACCGTGACGCGCACGTGCCCGCGCGTGGGTCGTGCGTGGGCGCAGCCATCGCATGGACACAGCGAGGCCCCCAAAGTAAGTAAGCGCTGACTCCCCGGCCACACCTCCCCCACAAAAGTATTCCGGGAAGCACGCGGGGCTGCGCGTGCCAGTCACACGCGTGTGCCAGGAAGGGCCCGGGGACACTGCATGCACCTCGCGTGCCGGCCCAAAATGAACCATGTCGCTTATGTGCCGTGACACGTATGTCATGTGCAAGGCGCGTGGCACATAGTGTGACACGCATGCTTCACGCGTGGCGTGTCGCCGTCACGTGTACACAGCGCGTGCACACGTGCACCGCCACCCCCAAAATAATTCCAGGGAGTCTGCGGGGCGGCACACGCCACTTATATGTTGACATGCGTGTGCTGTGCGGGGCGCGTGCCAGTCGCACGCTGTGACACGCGTGTGCCGTGGAGGACGTGACACGTATGCCGTGTGCAAGGCGCGTGGCACACACTGTGACACCCATGCTTCACGAGTGGCGTGTCACCCTCACGTGTACACAGTGCGACCGACAAAAAAAGTCTCACACGGGCACCGCCACCCCTAAAATAATTCCAGGAAGTGTGTGGGGCGGCACACGCCACTTACATACGTGGACGTGCGTGTGCTGCGCGGGGCGCGTGCCAGTCGCGCGCCGAGACACGCGTGTGCCGTGAAGGGCCTGCAGCCATCGCATGTACCTTGCGTGTCCCCCCAAAATAAAGTATGTCTCTTACGTGCCGTGACACGTAGTATGCTGTGTGCAAGGCGCGTGGCACATAGTGTGACACGCATGTTTCACGCGTGGCGTGTCGCCGTCACGTGTACACAGCGCAACCAAAAAAAAAAAAAAAACCCTCACACGGGCACCGCCACCCCCAAAATAATTCCAGGAAGTGTCGGGGCGGCACACGCCACTTACATACGTGGACGTGTATGTGCTGCGCGGGGCGCGTGCCAGTCGCACGCCGAGACACGCGTGTGCCAGGAAGGACCTGCAGCCATCGCATGTGCGCGGCGCAGCCAAAAAGTCACCCCACGTCCTCCACCCTCCCCCAGCAGCACCGCAGGAAGCCGGTGTGGGAGGCGCGGGCCTCGCCCACATGACGACACGCGTGTGCCCCGCAGGGTGTGGCGCCCTGGGGCGGACACAGCGCGACCGCCGAGGTCAAACACGCAGAGTCACCGAAAATCACGGTAAAATCTCAGTTCAAACGGGAAACTTCCGGGAATCCCCGCCCCCCCACTCGCGTGCAGCGGGCGGGGCTCACCCAGGATGCCCAGGCGGTAGTTGACGGTGATGACGATGACGTTGCCGTAGCTCGCCAGCACGCTGCCGTCGATCATGTTCCCGGTGCCCTCCATGTAGGAGCCGCCGTGGATGTAAACCATCACGGGCTTCCTGCTGCTCGGGTCGTGGATGTCTGGAGGGAGACACGGGGCGGGGCCGGACGCTCACTTCCTGGTCTGCTTCCGGCCTGGCGACTCCCAGCCCACACCCGCTTCCTGCTGCCCATCCCGACCTACTTCCTGTTCCACTTCCTGCTGCACTTCCTGCTTCACGTCAGACCCTGTGACCCGCCCAACCCCAACTCCGGTTCAGCTTCCCGTCCGCTATTCTGGCGCCACCCACTTCCAACCCTGCTTCCTGTCACATCAAGGAGCCTACTTTCTGTTCCAATGTGGGCCCTACTTCCTGTTCCACTTCCTGTTCTATGTCCAATGTACGACCCGCCCCTCCCCACTTCCGGCCCAACAGCTTCACTTGCTGTTGTGTAGGCAGCACTTTTAGTCCAATTTCCTGCTCTACTTCCACTTCCTGTTCCATTTCCTGCTCTACTTCCACTTCCTGTTTTACTTCCACTTCCTGTTTCATTTCCTGCTCCACTTCCTGCCCCACTTCCCATGACTTCCTGTACCCAGAACCGCTTCCGCCTCTGTTTCCAGCCCCGGCTGTGCTACTTCCGCCCCCAACCCCGCCCACTCGGGCTCCGTCTGGCGATTTAAGTGACGGAAGCCGAGCGTGGTGGACGCGGCAGGGGGCGGGGCCTGGGCGCCCACAGCCAGTCAGACACCGGATCCCGAGAGTCCCCGCCCCCCCCACGCCCCGGGTGCTGGAAAAAAAAAAGAAAAAACACGGAGGGAAAAAAAAAACTGAGAAACGAAATTCTTGACCCCACGACGTCACGGACGAGGGACTCGGAAGGCGGGCGGCGAGCACAGCAGGAGGAAAAAAACCAAAAAAATCTCATTTCCTCTTCCTGTGACTGAGACAAAAAAATGTAATGAACCCAAGAAAAGGCGCAAAAAAATCGAAAATCACAAAACCCAAAAAAAACAAAAATTCGCAAAATTTCCTAAAACACAAGAAAAAAAATAGAAACCAAAAAATAAAAAAATCACAAAAACAATAAATTGCAATTTCCTAAAAAACAAAAATGCCAAAATTTTCAAAAAAAAAAAAAAAAAACAGCAACCAAAAAACACGATTTTTTTTTTTTTTGAAAATCCGTGATTTTCTCAGTTTTTTATTTCTGGTTTCAAATCTTCGAGATTTTCCTGTCGTTTTGGGAAAAGTTTTTTTCTTTTTAACACAAAAAGTTAATATTTGTTGATTTTATTTATTTGTTTTATTTTCCAGAAAAAATATTTAACTATCTTTTATTTATTAATTTTTTATTTCTTATTTATTGTTTTCATCACAAGAAGAGAAAAAACCCCGATGTCGTTTCCCGCGAACGGTGCAGTCAGTGGCCTCGGCCGGGAAGGAAACGGTAAAGGAAAAAACACGACAACGATAATAAAAATAATAAAAAAATCATGAAACCAAATCACGCATCACGGGCTCGATGGAAGAAAAAAGGAAAAAAAAAAAAGAGGAAAAAACCGGGAAAAAAAAATCGGATACCTTCGTTGTCGCCGCGCTCGTTACTCGCGATGTCGTCGGCGATTTTCCTGGAGTTTCCGCCTGGGTCGGGGCGGGGGAAACGGAAACCGGAATGAAGCGGGGTCCGGAGGCCCCGGGTGGGTGCCGTGCCCGGGAAACACGGGAACGGCAGAAGTGGGGTGGGGGAGAGGAAAAAAAAAACCCGGGAGGAAACGGGAAATAAAAAACCGGAAACGTGGAGGAAACGTGACCGCGGGGGGGGGGGGCGGGAAACGGGAGAAATATAAAATAAAAACACGGAAATTTCCGCCCCGACCCGCGGGGTCGTTTCTCGTGCCCTGCGTCGCTTCCCGGAAGGAAACCCCGTCCCGGAAACACGCGTGTGCAGGGCGAACACGCGGCAGCTTCCTGGGAGGCGACACAGGAAACAAACCCGGGAAACAAACCCGTGTGCGCTGCGTGTGCGGTGAGCACGGCAGGAAACACGGGAAGCAGACGCCGCGTGCGCTCGTCATGGGGAGAACACGGCAGCGGCTTCCTTCCGTGAAGGAAATGCAGGAAGTGAACACCGTGTGGCGTCCCCTGCGTGAAACAGGGTGGGCGGGGCCCCGGGGGCGGGAGGGGTGGGCGGGGCCCTGATGAGTGTTCATGCGTGCGCAGGTGTGCGAGTGACGTCCGTGTGTTCCTCGTGTGTGTGAGCTTTGCACACGTCACCCGCCGGGACTCCACGCGCAACACGCAGAGGTCACACACGCGGCATCCATGACGCCTTCAACTGTCACACGCGACATCCATGACGCCAAAGTGTCACACGCGCGGCATCAATGACTCCAAAGTGTCACACGCGACATCCATGACTCCAAAGTGTCACACGCGACATCCATGACGCCAAAGTGTCACGCGCGACATCCATGACACCAAAGTGTCACACACACGACATCCATGACTCCAAAGTGTCACACGCGACATCCATGACTCCAAAGTGTCACACGCGACATCCATGACTCCAAAGTGTCACACGCGACATCCATGACTCCAAAGTGTCACACACGACATCCATGACTCCTTCAACTGTCACACTCGACATCCATGACGCCTTCAACTGTCACACGCGACATCCATGACGCCTTCAACTGTCACACGCGACATCCATGACGCCTTCAAGTGTCACACTCGACATCCATGACTCCAAAGTGTCACACGCGACATCCATGACGCCTTCAAGTGTCACACACGCGGCATCCGTGACGCCTTCAAGTGTCACACGGGTGACATCCATGACGCCTTCAAGTGTCACACACGACATCCATGACGCCTTCAAGTGTCACACACACGACATCCGTGACGCCTTCAAGTGTCACACGCGCGGCATCAATGACGCCTTCAAGAGTCACACACGACATCCATGACACCAAAGTGTCACAAGCGACATCCATGACGCCTTCAACTGTCACACGCGACATCCATGACGCCTCCAAGTGTCACACACGACATCCATGACGCCTCCAAGTGTCACACACAACATCCATGACTCCAAAGTGTCACACACGACATCCATGACGCCTTCAACTGTCACACGCGACATCCATGACACCAAAGTGTCACACGCGACATCCATGACACCAAAGTGTCACACGCGACATCCATGACGCCTTCAACTGTCACACTCGACATCCATGACGCCTTCAAGTGTCACACGCGCGACATCCATGACGCCTTCAAGTGTCACACGCGCGACATCCATGACGCCAAAGTGTCACACGCGACATCCATGACACCAAAGTGTCACACGCGACATCCATGACGCCGTCAAGTGTCACACGCGCGGCATCCGTGACGCCTTCAAGTGTCACACGCGCGGCATCCATGACGCCTTCAAGAGCCACACGCGTGACGTCCCGGTGCGCCGTGGCCTGTGCACTCACAACACGCTGGCGCGTCCACGCGCGTAGACTCCCGACAATCACGTGCGCCGCACACGCCCGCCAGCGCTGCACACGCACACGTCTCACACACGCGATGCACACGCGGTCCCAAGACCCGGAAGCGCCACACACGTGACGCCGCACACACTCCCGTGACCCCACGCGCTCTCCCAGGTTGAGCGCACACGCTCCGACACGACACGCATGTGGCCGTGAGGCTCCTCCCTGCGTGTCCCGTGACCTCACTGCCCTCAACGTCACCGTCTGACCCGGCCGCTGTGACACGCACAGCACATGTGAGCGCTCCCCACGCGGACCCGGGGGTCACGACCCCAGCCACACACACATGACGACACTCACGGCACTGATGTCACGCGCACCCCGTGATGGCCCCACATGTGTGACAGCGGTGCGTTCTCCCGAGGTGACGACCTCACGCTACTGTCACGCCACACACCGCGCTGACGCCTCACGACGTCACGGACTCGGCCCTACACGTGTGACCCTGGCGTGGTCCCCGGGACGGGGCCACCCCGCTCGCACGTCACCAACACACTCGTGACCGCAAACACCGCCCTGCTGCTGCCACACCACACGCAGGACCCCACACCGCCGCCACCGCGTCCCTCTCACACCGCACGTGCGTCCCTAGCGTGTGCCCGCGATGACGCCCCACACTCAGTGACGGCAACGCCCGGGCCACGCGGCTGCGGTGACGCTGTCACCCGGCTCCCGTGACGTCGCCGCGTCCTGTGTGAGCGCGGCCCCTCCCCTCGCTGACACGGAAACCCACGATGGCACCGCCCCGCCCCTGCACGTGTGGCTCTAGCGTGTCACCCGTGAGGCTACCCATCCCCCCCCCCTGGGGTGACCTTGCCCACGCGGCCGGGACTCGGTCCCCGCCACGTGGCGGCGTCACCACACGCATGACACATGCACGTACGCAAGACGCACGCACGCATAACGCACGCAAGACGCACGCACGCATGACCCACGCGTGACGCCGGAGCCCTCCACGCATGACGGCATGCGTGGCGACGTCACCACAAGCATGAGGTTGGCATGCATGGAGACGTCACCACACACATGACGCACGCACCCATGACACGCATCACGGTGGCACGTGCGCCCCGGCGGCGGTGGCGTGACCCGCGTCCCCGCCCCCCGGCCCCGCCCGGCACGCACCGTCCTCCGTGGGCACGTAGACGTTGAGGTAGAGGCAGTCCTCGGCCTGGTCCTGCACGTAGGCCGCCAGCGTGTCCAGGTTGGCGGAGAACCACACGGGCAGCATGTCGCGCAGCAGCGCGCGCTCGTCCAGCGGCTGCGGGCACACGGGCGCGAACCGCGTGGCGTTGCGGACGCCGGGCCACGAGGACGGCGGCTCGGGCGGCTGGAAGCGCCGGGCGCCGGTGGGCGGGGGCCGCGTAGGGGACCCCAGGAACTGCTCCACGGGCCCAGCAGCTCCCCCGGCAGCGGCGCCCGCAGCCGCGCAGCCCCCGTAGCGCGTGGACACCACGGGGTCGCCCTGAGCCCGCGAGCACGGGCACGGCCAGGGCCAGCAGGCCAGCGCCACGGGCGCCGGGGACCGGGGAGGGGCCATGGCGGGCGGGGTCGACCGGGGCGGGGTCGCAGGGCGGAGGGGCTGGGGATGACGGGGAGGGAACGGGTGCGGAGGTCACGCGCGAACACACGTGACGCGGGCGGGCGGGCTGAGTGGGGTCCGCATGGCGTCTCTGCACGGGGTGTCCTGGGGCGGGGTGTTGGGGCCGGGGGAGGGGGGGTGACTCTCCTGGGGTGGGGGGAGGGACGGGAGGATGACGGGGAGGGATCGGGGTGGACGTCACTCGAGAACACGCGTGACGTGGGTGGGGCCACACGGCGTCCGCATGGCGTCTCTGCACGGGGTCTCCTGGGGCGGTGGCGGGGTTACGGCAGGGTCACGGAAGGGGCGCCCAGGGGGGTGGACGCGTGGGTGTCGGGGGCGGGATCAGAGACACGCACGCCTGTGACCGGAACACGCGATGTCAGAGGGAGGGCGGGCGGGGTGTCCGCATGCTGCCCACTCGGGGTCTCCCGGGGCGTGGCCGCAGGGGCTGCAGGGTCACGCGTCTGTCCCGAGGACCCACGGGGCGATGTCAGTTCGCAGACGGAAAACGCGCGTGATCCACACGCGTGACGTGGGCAGGGCGGGCTGGGCTTCAGACGCGTCCCGCCCACGGGGTCGCCCTGTCCGGTTCAGCAAGGGCTTCGCAGTGAAGCATCCGATGAGCGTCGCGGGGAACGCGTGTTCAAGGACACGCGACAGATACGCGTGACGTCATTGCCGGGCTCGGGCCGCCCATCCGCGTGGGGTGGCCCGGGGCGACTCAGCAGGGGCCGGAAGCTCCGCGCAGACGGCGTCGTCGCGGTGCCCAACCCGAGGACTCGCGCGCAGGTGCGCGTGCGGCAGACACGCGTGACGCGGCGCACGGCTGGGCGGGATCAGGGACGCGCGCGCTCACGACCCGCGCGTGTGACGTCCTCCTCGCTCACCCACGGGGTCCTCCGTGGCGGGGCCGCAGGGGCGGGGTCGTGTGACGTCATCGACGTGACGTGGCTCGGGGCCTGCGGGGGCGGAGCCGAACAGGGAAGTGACGTCAGCCCCGCCCATTAACGTGTTAATGATTCCGGCGCCCAAGGCCGGGGAAGGACACGCGTGAGGAGGAACTAATGACGCTCAGCCCGGGCTGGACACGGGGCGAGGAGGGGACGACGCACGCGACGCCGAACACGCAGGCGTGAGCTAATGATTGCGCACAGTGAGGAGCTAATGACGCGAACTGCGCGGGAACGAATGACGCGGAACACGTGAGGAGCACGCGAGGGCGAATGAACGATTCCGAGCCCGGGAGGAACACGCGTGAGTACCCCATGTGACGAGCGGGAAGGCGGAGGGGGAATTAATGATGCTCACCCAGGAGACTACGGCGACGTCCGAGACCTCGGGGTCACGTCAGGGTCACGCCTGTGCGTCGGCGCGTCCATCTCCGCGTCACGGGGGCGGGGCCTGCGGGGAGGGTGGAGACACACATGACGTCAGCATGACGGGGGGGGGGGGCAGAGGGGGGGGACGAACAACAGCGGCCCCGCCCCGTGAACATCATTAACTCCCCTCCCCGCCTCCCACATCCTTCGTTCCTCGTCACGTGTTTCCGGGGTGACGCTGCACGTTTGCCCCCAGCAGCCGCCGCGCGGGTGCGCTGTGCGAGCCTTGGCCCTCGGTGTGGGGCGCGTGCGCGTGCGCGCGTTACCTCCGTGCGGCCCGGAACACGTGAGGCCGGGCGCGCGGGCGCGTGGCCAAGAGGCGGGGAACACGTGCCGGCGTCTGAGACCGACTGTGCAAGGCGGACACGCCCCCACCAGCCGCGGGGTCCGTGCGCACACGTGTCAGCGCACGCGCACACAGGTGTGAACCGGAGCCTCCCCGGCACACGCGCGTGAACGCGGGGCGCACGCCCGAGTCCCGGTGAGTCACACGTCTGCGGGACCCGGCGTGGCGGTGACACGTGTGATGCTGACACGCGCGTGTGGGGCTGACACGCGGGACGCCGTCACGTCCGCACACGCTACGGCCCTGTGAGCACCGCGGCTGCGCCTCGGGGACATCGGTTATTCCCATCCCGTGAGAAACACGCGACCTCCCCTCTGCTCACACGCGCACACATTACACACGCGTGTACATACACGTGCACACACAGGGGGCGTGGAGCACACACACACTCACACACACAGACACACACGCGTGCGCACACACACACACACACACACACAGGGGGCGTGGAGCACACACACACACACACACACACACAGGGGGGGCGTGGAGCACACAAACACACACACACACACACAGGGGCGTGGAGCACACACACACACACACACACACACACA
>NW_023277415.1:0-57294 GCF_003668045.3 Cricetulus griseus | reverse complement strand
TCGGGGCCGGGATCAGAGACACGCACGCCTGTGACCGGAACACGCGATGTCAGAGGGAGGGCGGGCGGGGTGTCCGCATGCTGCCCACTCGGGGTCTCCCGGGGCGTGGCCGCAGGGGCTGCAGGGTCACGCGTCTGTCCCGAGGACCCACGGGGCGATGTCAGTTCGCAGACGGAAAACGCGCGTGATCCACACGCGTGACGTGGGCAGGGCGGGCTGGGCTTCAGACGCGTCCCGCCCACGGGGTCGCCCTGTCCGGTTCAGCAAGGGCTTCGCAGTGAAGCATCCGATGAGCGTCGCGGGGAACGCGTGTTCAAGGACACGCGACAGATACGCGTGACGTCATTGCCGGGCTCGGGCCGCCCATCCGCGTGGGGTGGCCCGGGGCGACTCAGCAGGGGCCGGAAGCTCCGCGCAGACGGCGTCGTCGCGGTGCCCAACCCGAGGACTCGCGCGCCGCAGGTGCGCGTGCGGCAGACACGCGTGACGCGGCGCACGGCTGGGCGGGATCAGGGACGCGCGCGCTCACGACCCGCGCGTGTGACGTCCTCCTCGCTCACCCACGGGGTCCTCCGTGGCGGGGCCGCAGGGGCGGGGTCGTGTGACGTCATCGACGTGACGTGGCTCGGGGCCTGCGGGGGCGGAGCCGAACAGGGAAGTGACGTCAGCCCCGCCCATTAACGTGTTAATGATTCCGGCGCCCAAGGCCGGGGAAGGACACGCGTGAGGAGGAACTAATGACGCTCAGCCCGGGCTGGACACGGGGCGAGGAGGGGACGACGCACGCGACGCCGAACACGCAGGCGTGAGCTAATGATTGCGCACAGTGAGGAGCTAATGACGCGAACTGCGCGGGAACGAATGACGCGGAACACGTGAGGAGCACGCGAGGGCGAATGAACGATTCCGAGCCCGGGAGGAACACGCGTGAGTACCCCATGTGACGAGCGGGAAGGCGGAGGGGGAATTAATGATGCTCACCCAGGAGACTACGGCGACGTCCGAGACCTCGGGGTCACGTCAGGGTCACGCCTGTGCGTCGGCGCGTCCATCTCCGCGTCACGGGGGCGGGGCCTGCGGGGAGGGTGGAGACACACATGACGTCAGCTGACGGGGCGGGGGGGGCAAGAGGGGCACCCGTGGGCAACGACAACCAGCGGTCCCCGCCCCACACCGCGTGAACATCGATTAACTCCCTCCCGCCTCCCCACATCCTTCGTTTCGCTCGTCACGTGTTTCCGGAAGCCACGACGTGCTCCGCACGGTGACGCTGGCACGTTTTGCCCCCAGCAGCCGCGCGCGGGGCCGCCCCACGACTGTGCGAGCCTTGGCCTCGGTGTGTGCGAGCGCTCGTGCGCGTGCGGCGCGTTACCTCCGGTCGCGGCCGGCAACACGTGAGGCCCGACGGGCGCCCATACCCTGAGCGCACGGGCCTCCTCCTACTCGTTACTGACTCCCTGGACCGCGCGTGGCCAAGAGGCGGGGAACACGTGCCGGCGTCTGAGACCGACTGTGCAAGGCGGACACGCCCCCACCAGCCGCGGGGTCCGTGCGCACACGTGTCAGCGCACGCGCACACAGGTGTGAACCGGAGCCTCCCCGGCACACGCGCGTGAACGCGGGGCGCACGCCCGAGTCCCGGTGAGTCACACGTCTGCGGGACCCGGCGTGGCGGTGACACGTGTGATGCTGACACGCGCGTGTGGGGCTGACACGCGGGACGCCAGCGTCAGCGTTTCCTCCCCCACCCCCTGCACACGCCCGCCTACCTCAGCGGCTCCTCCCCCCACTTCTGTGACGCCACCGCGGACTGCCGCCCCTCCCTCCTGCGGGACTCACCTCCGGTTCCTCCCCTGCCTCGAACTTCTCCCTCTCACCTTCCCCCCCCACGATCGCAGCACCACCACCCCCGCCCTACCTCCTCCCCCCTACCCTCCGTGCCCTGTTCTCCCCCTATTTATCCCCCTCCCCCTCACGCGCACACCAATCCTCACTAACCTCTCACACTGCCTTCCGTTCCCAATTCTCACCCTCCTCACCAACCTTTTCCCTCTGCCTCCCTCACCCGTACCAACCTTTTTTCGACGTTCTTTCCCTTCCCCCTCTGTTCGCGCACCGCTTCGGTTTTACGCCACACATCAACCCTCTCTTTTACTCACCACACCATCCCCGCCACAACCAACACGCCTAATCATCGGTGCGCAGCACACACATGCGACACAGCAAACAGCGGGGCGGCTGGAGCCACACACACCACACACACCTACACACACAGGGGGGGCGTTATGGAGCACACGAGCATACGGACCACGACGACACACACCCAGGGCGCCGTTATGGGAGCACACACACACACACACACAGCCACACGAACACAGGTGGGCGCTGAGACAGCAAACACGACACACGACACAGCACACACAGGGGTTCGGGCGTGGAGCACACAAACACAACAACACCCCACACAAGGGGCGGTGGAGCACACACGAACACACACCAAACACAACACACACAAAGGTCGGCGTTGCGAGACACACCCACACACCACGGGATCCACCACCACAGGTCGACACCCCGGGGTCGGAGACACTGACACCACACACCACACGACCAGAGTCCCGGGGCGTGGCAGCACATCCACACCACACACACACACACCCATCCAGCACAGGGGTCGGAGCACACACAGATCACCAACTCACACCACCGACACACTAGCACACACAGGGGGCGTGGAGCACACACATACACACACACACACCACAGAGGGGACGGTGCGTTGCACGCACACACACACAGACACACACACAGGGGCGTGGAGCACACACACACACACACACACAGGGGGCGTGGGGCACACACACACACACACACACACACAGGGGGCGTGGAGCACACACACACACACACACACACAGGGGGCGTGGAGCACACACACACACACAACACACACACTCACACCAGGCGGGCGGTAGTGGAGCACCAGCACACCACACCACACCACACACATCAGCCGGGCGCTTTGCGAGCAACACACTTCTACACCACACGTCACACATTCACACATGGGAGTGAGCCGCGCTGCGCCACTTGCACACACCACACACACACCCACCCACACACACGGGGGTGGCGAGCACACAACACAGGACACAACCACACAGACGGGCCTCGTGTGTGACGCACAACTAGCACCGCAGACTAGAACACGGCACCCGCGCTCACACTCACTACCGGTCACACCAGCACACCAGCACACGCACCGGGGGCGTGGAGGCACAGCACCAACCACATCACCACAACACACACCAGCGGGGGCGTGGAGCACACACACACCACACACACACCCACCACACACAGCCCCGGGCGTGGACGCCACACATACACACGCACACACACAGGGGGTGCTGGAGACTACACACACACACGACACACCAGCGGGGCCGTGGAGTCACACACACACACACACACAGGGTGGCGTGAGAGCGCACAGGCACACACACACACACACAACAGGGGGCGTGGAGCACACCACAACCACACACACACAGTCGGGCGTGGTATGCACAGCACACACACACACAACAGGGAGGTGTGCGAGACACACACACACCACACACCAAGGGGCACGTGGAGCACAAACACACACAACACACCAGGGGGTGGATGCGCACCACACACCACACACAACCAGGGGGGCGGTGGAGCATCGACACCACCACGCACAACCACACAGGGCGGTGCTGCGACGACACACACACACACACAACACCACGACAACCAACAGGGGGCGTGGAGCACACACTATCATCACACACACAGGCACCGGGGCGCTGCGAGCACACACTACACACACCACACACCACACAACACCCCACCAGTGGGGCAGTGAGTTCAACACACGAGCGAACACACACACACCAGCGGGGGTTGGAGCACGGACACCACTCATCACGAACCCACACAACAGGGGGCGGTTGGAGCACGAGGGTCACCACACACACGACACTAACACACTGACCAGGAGGCGTGGACGCACACACACATACCATCACACACCAGCGAACACGTGACGGCGTGTGTGAGCACAACACACACACGGACACCGACGGCGACAAGCACTAGATGCGGGTCAAGCGCTCACATCCGACGACACGCACTATGTCACCGGCCACGGCAAGCCGGCCGCGGCGTGGAGCTACAGCACAACACCCACACACACACACCGTCACCACAGGAGGTGACAACACCGCAACACATCACACCACACACAACGAGGTGGTGGAGACTAACACAACACCCACCACACACGCCCACACGTGGGGAGCTGCGGAGGGCAGACATGCCAATCAACCAACCCACACAACAGGGCGTGGAGCATACGTACCACCACGACACCACGAGCAGGCGAGCAGGAGGCCGTGGAGCACCCCCAACACCACACCGAACACATACCCAGACGGCGGTTCTCAGTGGAGCAGCATCACACACTGACACACACACAGCAAGGCGCAGCGGGGCGTATGTCTCGAGCACACAACACAGCACAACATCCACTACAACGGTCGGCGTGGAAAGTCTCAAACACACGAACTAGGCGCGCGCTGTGTGAGCACACACACAGCACACACACATCTACAGACACACACAGCGGGCGTTGGAGCACAACCACACACACCACGAACACATGGGGTGCGTGGAAGCACCACAACCCACAACACACATCACACACAGGGGCCAGTGGTGCACGACAACATAGCATCTACACACAGGCGGGCGTGGGCATCACGCACCACACACACATCAGGCGGGCGTGGGGAGCACACACACACACACACACCAACCACACAGCAGGCCGCTGGAGCACACACCACACCACACACCACACCACACAGCGTGGGTGGGAGGCACACACCACACACCGACAGGACACGCAACACACCCGGGCGGTCACACCTCACCTTTCACATCACACACATAAATGGAGAGTCGCGGTTGCGAGCACGAGCAACACAGGACACCCCCTACATCAGGGGGCGCTGGGAGACCACACACACACACACCACAGGGGGCGTGGAGCACAACGCACACCCACACACAGACACACAACTCACAGCAGCCCCGCCACGGGCCGTGGGGTCGCGCGCGTGGCGACACACGCAACACACACACCACGCACACACCCACAACCAGGGGACGTCGCGAGCACACACACACACACACACACACGGGACCCGGGTCGGAGACACACACACACACACACAACACACACACGGCGGGGTGGGACGCACCAACACACACCACACACAGCACACACAGCACGTGGGTTCAGTGCATCGCCTCAGCACACCACAACAGGACACCACACACAGAGGGTAGTGGGAGCACGGATAAGCACCACTTTCCATGTCACTGTTACACACGGGGGCGTTAGCCGAGGCACACACACGACAACCACACACACAGTGGGGCGTGGACGCAACACTCCACACACACACACAACAACGACTTCACACACACACCCAGGGGGCGTGGGCACACACCGGCACAATCACACACAGACACACAACTAGGGGGCGTGGAGCAAACGCACCACACCACACGAGAACACACAAGCCCCCAGCCCCCCGCGGCGTGCGGACACACACCTCACCCACACACACAAGGCACCACCACTCCAGCGCGGCCCCCGGCGTCCGGCAGCCATCACACAACCAACATCAACACCATCCACACAGGGGCCCCCTCGGAGACACACACAACACACACACCACCACAGGCTGCGGCGTGCCGAGCACACCCACACACAACACACACACACACCACACCACCACCCACGCGGGCGGCGTGCCCGGGCACACACACGCACACCACCACACGCACACACCACACATGGGGGCGTGGAAGCATAACACACACGCACACACACCACAGCACACACCACACGAGGGGCGTGAGCACACACACACACACCACACACACAAGGTGGGGCGTCGGAGCACACACACACACACACAACAACACTCAACACAGGGCGGCGTGCGAGCACCGGACACACACACACACACGGCAGGCGTGTTAGCACACACACACACACCAACACCACGGGCGTGGAGCACCACACAACACAACACTGCACACACAGCCAGGGAGGCGTTGGCAGCCGGCAACAGCCGCAACACACAGCAGACACACAAGGCCAGGGGGCCGTGGAGCACGGACATCACACACCACACAGCACACACAGGCCGGCGCGTGGAGCACAACACACACACACACACACACAGGGGGCGTGGGGCACACACGCACACACACACACACACACACAGGGGGCGTGGAGCACACACGCACACACACACAGACACACACACAGGGGGCGTGGAGCACACACACACACACACACACACACAGGGGGCGTGGACACACACACACACACACACACAGGGGGCGTGGAGCACACACACACACACACACACACAGGGGGCGTGGAGCACACACACACACACACACACACACACACACACTCACGCACACTCGGCTCACACTCACACTCACGCGCACACACTCACCCGCCGCGCGTCGCTCTCCTCCCGGGCAGGGATCACGCCGCGGGCTCTGGGACCGCGGAGGCAGCGCTCACACCTGTGAACAGGAAGACACGGGGACGTCAGCACGCTGCGGGCGACGCACACGGGGGGGTGGGGAGGGGGGTCCCGGGTCCCCCACACCGGACACCGAGTCCCGTGACGCGTGTGAGGCCGCGACGGCCGGAAAAAAAATGAAAAAAATGGAAAAAAACAACAGCGACGGCGGCGGAAAAATAATAATAAAATAAAATTAACAAAAAAACAAAAATAAAAAAAACACAACAACACAAGAAAGCAATAATAATAACGACGGGAAAACAACAAGCGAAACCAAAAAATAACAATAGCGACGGCAACGGGTAAAAGTAACCGGAAAAAAAAATACGACAAACAATAGCGACGGCAGCAGTAACAATAGCGGGCGACAAACAACAGCGACGGCGGCGGTAACAGTAACGGCAGCGATCGCGGCGCGCGGGAAACAACAGTGACGACGGCGGCCGAGGTCAATAATAATAATAAACAACGGCGGTAATAATAATAATAATAATGGGAAACAACACGGACGGCCGCGGCGGATAAATAATAATAATGACAGTCAGGGCGTCGCTATTATTATTATTTGACGTCCACGGCCGTCGCTGTTGTTATCGCTGCCTTTGTTGTTATTATTATTTCTGGGGCCGTCGCTGTTGTTGCCCCCACCAGCTTCCGGTAACCGCTCGGGCGTTGTTATTGTTATCGTCGCCGCCGCCGTCGCTATTGTTGACCCCGCGTTGTTGTTTCTGTTACTGAGCCGCGGGCGTCGCTATTGTTTATCATCATCATTATTATTATCATCGCCGCCGCCCTCGCTATTGTTTGCCCCAAAAATGACCCCCGCCTCCCCCCCCCGTATTGTCGCCGCCGCCCGGGGCCGTCGCTGTTGTTGCCGCTGACGCCGCCGTTATTTTATTATTATTATTTTTATTGTCATTATTGTTGCCGTCGCTGTTGTTGGGAGGGGGCGGGGTTGTCCCCTGCTCCTGTCACTCACCCGGGACTCCGCCTCCGCCGCCGTCGCTGTTGTTGACCTGGGAAGAGACAGAGAGAGACGCGGTTACTGCTACTGCGGGACCCCGGCCGTCGGTGTTGTTTATCCACCGTTATTATTATTGTTGCCCTGATATTATTATTATTGACCCCGACCCCGGCCGTCGGTGTTGTTGACCCGAGCGGTTATTATTATTGTTACTGCCGTCGCTGCTGTTCACCCGCCGTTATTGTCACTGCTGTTGCGGCCTCGTTATTATTATTAATATTGACCCCCGGCCGTCGGTGTTGTTGACCCCGCACTGTTATTATTACTGTTGCCGCCGTCGGTGTTGTTTTCCCGCCACCGCCGTCATTATTATTATTATTATTGACCCCGCCGTCGGTGTCGTTGACCCCGCGATGTGTTATTATTATCGCCGAGGCCGTCGTTGTTGGTTTTTTTTACCGGGGGCGGAAACAACAAACCCCGGGGACGGGGCGGGGCCTAAGGGACCGGAAAACAACAGCGACGGCCAAAGAAGAAAAGTGAGTAACAGTAACGGGGAAACAACACCGACGGCGGCGACAGAAACAATAATAATAATAATAACAACCGGCCGTGAGCAACACCGACGGCGCCGCCGGAGACGGGAAAACAACAGCGACGGCCCCGCCGGAAACGTAACAGTAACAGAAAAACAACAACGACCACGACAATAACAATAACGGCAGCAAAAACCCGGGAACAACAAATAATAATAATAATAAACAAAAACCGACCGTAAACAACACCGACGGCGTCAGTAACAACAAAACAACACCGACGGCCGCGCCCGAAACATAACAGTAACAAAAACAACAACAACGACGATAACGACACAGCAGCAAAAACAGAAACAACACCGACGGCCGCGCCCGAAACATAACAGTAACAAAACAACAACGACGACGACAATAACAATAATAACGACACAGCAGCAAAACACAAACAATAACGACGGCGTCAGTAATAATAATAACAACGCTGATGACGCCGGTGACGGAGTCGCTGCGACGCCTCAAACAACACCGACGGCGTCAGTAACAATAACGGCACCGCCGCCCGGGCCGCCAAAAAAACAACAACAACAACAGTAACAGTAACGAAAACAACACCGACGGCGTCAATAATAATAACCAAACCCGGAAACAACCCGGCGGCCCCGCCCCCTCCCCGGGGCCGCGGTGACCCCGCCGTGACCCCGGCGGCCCCGCTCCACCCCCCCCGACCCGCCCCCCCCGCGAAAAAAATCAATGGGAAAAAAAATAAAAAGAAATTAAATTAAAAATCCAGACGAGGAGAAAAAAAATCTAATTAAAAATCTAATAAAATAAAAAAAAAACCCGGGGGTCAAATAAATAAATAAATAAAAAACCCGGCGGGGGCAACAAAAAAAAACAACGCAAAGCAAAGGAGAAAAAAAATCAGAATTAAATAAAAATAAAACGGGAAACGAATCAAACTAAAAACCGGGCGGCAAAAAGAATAAAATTAAATTAAATCCCGGGGAATCAAATAAAAAAATCTGAGAACCCCGTGGCCGGAAACTGCGGCAAAATAAATAAATAAATAAAAATTAAAAAAAAATCGACAGGAAGCAAAACAACAGCGACGGCAGCGAAAACAATAAAATAGCAAACTGATAACAAGTTAACAATGAAATAATAACAACCCCCCGCCCCTCCCGCCGCCCGGGTCTCTCCCTCCCCAGCCCCCGTCCCGTCCGCTCCGCACTCACGGCCGACGCCGCCTGCGCCGCGCGGGGCATCACGGGAAACCCAGGGAGAGAGAAGAAAAAATCGCCAAGAGAAAAATAAATAAATAGAAATTAAACAAATAAATAACCAGAAACCGGAACCGGTTCCCGGGTCCGGATCCGCGTCAGAGACGCGAGAAAAACAGGGAAATAAAATCAAAAATAAATCAGAATCAAATCAAATCAAATGCACCGTGCGGGCCCCGGCCCCGCCCCTCCCGCTGGCCGGCCCGCCCCTCCCCCTGCGCGGACCGCTCCCGCCGCGGCCCCCCTTCCCGCTGCGGCCCCGCCTCCCGCTGCGGCCGCCCCTCCCCCATGCCGCCGGGACCCGGGACCGGGGTGGGGGCGGGAAGGGGCAGGGGACCGCGGGCCCGCGGCGGCCGCAATTTGCATAAATTAATATGCAGATGCACCAATCGCACGAAATCGCCAGGCGAGCGGAGCGGGCGGGGGAGGGGAGGAGGAGGGAGCGGGAGGCCGAACCTGAGGCGCTGCGGAGGCCTGGGCGGGCCGCGTGGGGTCCGCGGGTCTCCGGGCCGCGCGCGCACGGCCCCGACCCGCCCCGCCCCGCCCCGGGGTCTCCCGCTCGGCCCCTGCGGCCGACCGGAGCGCGCCGAAGCTAGAACCGCGGCGGCGGCGCGCGGCGGCGGGCGGCGGCGGCGGCGGAAGAATTCCGGGTCCCGGGCGGCCGGGCGGAAGGGGCGGGGCCTGGCGGCGCAAGCGCACGTCGCCCGCGTCACACGTATGCGAGGGCGTCAGCGCGGGCGGCTGCGGAAGATCCGGGTCCGGGCGCCGGGCGGAAGGGCCGGGGCCTGCGTGGCCGCAGCGCACGCTGCGCGTCAGCACGTATGCGCGCGCGTTCGGCGCTGGGGCGGCGCGCGGCGGCGGAAGTTCCGGGTCCCGTGCGGGCCGGGCGGAAGGGGCAGGGACTGGGGGGCCGCAGGCACGCTCGCACGCAGCCAGCACGAGTTAGTTTGTGCGCGCGTCTGAGCGGCGGCCGCGGCGGCGGCCACGCCCACGTCCGAGCCGCGCGCGTCTCCCCAGCGCCACGGGGTCCCCGGAGACAGTGCGGGGGGGCGGGCTGGGGTCCGCACGTGTGTGTGAGTGTGTGTGTGCGTGTGCGTGCGTGTGCGTGTGCGTGTGGGCGGGGCCTGAGCCCGGAGAGCGGCGGGGGTCACGTGTGTGTCTTTTCCTGTGTTTCCCTGTGTTTCCCTGCTGCATTTCCTGTGTTTCCTGTGTTTCCCTGCTGTGTTTTCCTGTGTTTTCCTGTGTTTCCTGTGTTTCCCTGCTGTGTTCCCTTTGTTTCCTGTGTTTCCCTGCTGTGTTCCCTGTGTTTCCTGTGTTTTCCTGTGTTTCCCTGCTGCATTTCCTGTGTTTTCCTGTGTTTCCCTGTGTTTCCTGTGTTTCCCTGCTGTGTTTTCCTGTGTTTCCTGTGTTTCCCTGCTGTGTTTTCCTGTGGTTTCCTGTGTTTCCTGTGTTTTCCTGTGTTTCCCTGCTGTGTTTCCTGTGTTTCCCTGTGTTTTCCTGTGTTTCCCTGCTGCGTTTCCTGTGTTTTCCTGTGTTTCCTGTGTTTCCCTGCTGTGTTTTCCTGTGTTTCCTGTGTTTCCCTGCTGTGTTTTCCTGTGTTTCCCTGCTGTGTTTCCTGTGTTTCCTGTGTTTCCCTGCTGTGTTTTCCTGTGTTTCCTGTGTTTCCCTGTGTTTTCCTGTGTTTCCCTGCTGCATTTCCTGTGTTTTCCTGTGTTTCCTGTGTTTCCCTGCTGTGTTCCCTGCGTTTCCCTGCTGTGTTTCCCTGTGTTTTCCTGTGTTTCCTGTGTTTCCCTGTGTTTTCCTGTGTTTCCTGTGTTTTCCTGTGTTTCCCTGCTGTGTTTCCTGTGTTTTCCTGTGTTTCCCTGCTGCATTTCCTGTGTTTCCCTGTGTTTCCTGTGTTGCCCTGCTGTGTTTTCCTGTGTTTCCCTGCTGTGTTCCCTGTGTTTCCCTGCTGTGTTTCCTGTGTTCCCTGTGTTTCCCTGCTGTGTTCCCTGTGTTTCCTGTGTTTTCCTGTGTTTCCTGTGTTTTCCTGTGTTTTCCTGCTGTGTTTCCTGTGTTTCCCTGCTGTGTTTCCCTGTGTTTTCCTGTGTTTCCCTGTGTTTCCTGTGTTTTCCTGTGTTTCCCTGCTGTGTTTCCCTGTGTTTTCCTGTGTTTCCCTGTGTTTCCTGTGTTTCCCTGTGTTTTCCTGTGTTTCCCTGTGTTTCCTGTGTTTTCCTGTGTTTCCCTGCTGTGTTTCCTGTGTTTCCTGTGTTTCCCTGCTGTGTTCCCTGTGTTTTCCTGCTGTGTTTCCCTGTGTTTTCCTGCTGTGTTTCCTGTGTTTCCCTGCTGTGTTTCCTGTGTTTCAACTGTTAATCACATGTTAATCACACGTCAACTGTCAATCACATGTCAATCACACGTCAACTGTCAATCACATGTCAATCACGTGTCAGCTGTTAATCACATGTCAATCACACGTCAACTGTTAATCACATGTCAATCATATGTCAACTGTCAATCACATATCAATCACGTGTCAACTGTTAATCACATGTCAATCGCCTGGAACCCGGAAGCGTGACGTTCCCGTGACGCGCGGGCCCCGTGTGACTCTCGTGGGCGCGGCTGTCCGGTGTCTGCAGGGTGGGAGCCGCTGACACGCGGTCACCGTGCCATCCGTGTGAACCGGGCCAGGCGTGGCGTGTCCGCGTGTGACAGAACTCGTGACCATCCACACGCGTGCCCGCGAGCATGGTTAACGTACAGCGACCGCGCCGCGCACACGCACGGAGTTCCCGGTGTCCAGCCACGGACACGGGCGTCACGTGTGAGTCCCGTGCCTGGCGCCCTTGGCGTGTGCGCGCATATGAACCCCGTGTGTTCACACTTGTGTTCCCGGCACGATGGTGGCGGGGGGCGTGGCTCCAACCTGGGCCCCGCCCACCCGTGACGTCACGCGTGTGCCTCCGTTTGCTGACGTCATCTGTATGTTTTTATTTATTTCGATATCACGGGATCTAAAATCTACACGCGTGTGCCCGAGTGAGCTTTCTTATTAATTCACGCTTGAAGATTCTTTAAAACACGCGTGTGCCCCGTGAGCCGTGAGTTTCCCAGAACGCCGCGTGCCGCCGCCACGCCGAGGGCTGGCTCTGCGTGGCTCTGTCACACGTGAACACACGCGTCATGGTGTGGACGTGATTTAACCTTTCCGTTAACTTCGTTCAGTCGTTTTATTTTTTATCCACGTGTGAGCCGGGGGCAACGCACGCGTGACGCATGAGCCTTCAGCGGCGATTCTCTCACTGGGGTGCGCGTGTCCGTCCACACACGTGCAGCGAGACACAGATCCAGGCAAACCCGGGACCTGACACACCGGGCTCCCCAGTGTCGGCCTCCACCGGGGCGTCGCACGCGCACATACGTGTGGCAGCACGAGCGCGTGTCTGGTTATTTCCTCACGCGTCTCCACACACAGACGTTTCCCACGCGTGTGGCGACGCGCGAGCTTCCGTTGAACTTCTAGGACTTTCGTTTACACGCGAATGCGTTGCCGGCAGCGCGGGAACCACATCCGTGTGCGTCCATTTCCCAGCACGCGCAGCGCCCCCCCCCCCCGTGGATGACACGTGTTGTTCCGCGTGCACACGCGCGTGTTCCGGCTGCCTGAGCCGCGTCGGGACGGACATGCTAAGCAATCGCGGTGCAACGAACGGGGACGGAGCCGCGTGCAACGCAGGGAGCATGCGAGTGGCGTGGGGAACACCGGCGTCACGGGGAAACACGCTACGCGCGCTGACACTGGGTCACGCTGCACAGTGTTTGCCTCACCTCACCCGGAACACGCGTGGTCACATGGATAAGCACACGCGTGTGAACTGCAGAGCGTGTGACACAAACACGCATGTGTGCGTCTTCCAGGGGGACACTGAGAGAACGAGTGACGCACGCGGACGCGTGTAACATGTTCACGTCACTACCAAGTGTGCGTGTGATGCGAACCCCGACGGGCAGACGTGTCACACGCGCAGCCAGGCACACACACGTGACACGGGACACACGGTACTCGTAGGGTGGCGTGCGCGTCACACGCAGGGACACGGTGGGTGTGGCATCATGACTCACGCGTAGACGTGCCACGCGCGGCTTTGGTTACTGATTCGGATGACACGAGCACCCGGGACCTGAAACCCGCGTCTGCCGGTTCCCGAACGTCCCGCGACTGTGGTAATTGGCACTGACCGGGCGCCATACGCAAATGAGCGTGTCGTTCACACGCTCGTGTCCTCCAACATCGCGGGGCCTGGCGGGAACATACGTGTGGCAGCAGGGTTGCTTCCCGCCGGCCTCACTGACACGCGAACGGCCCGCCGGACAACACGGGAGTGGAAACCCGTGGTCATCCGCGTCCTGCCACACGGCAGGCCCCAGCCTGCGTGCAAGTCCCGCGTGTCCACCTGATCGACCCTGCGTGTTGTGGCGTGTACACGCGTGTGTCAGCCGGGAGGAGCTGGGTCCCTCATTTACCCCGAGTTCCCGGTCCCTGGCGACGCAAGGAGCCCGGGTCAGGAAGCGCACGCTAATCCGTGACAAGCGTGATGTCGGAAACATACGTGTCCGGGGGGGAAATGACGGCGTCACGGGAAAACACGCGACACGGGCTGCGGTTGGATTGCTTCACATGGAGTTTATTTCACTGCGATGGATGCGCGTGTGCGCACAGCATTGTCCACGCGGGTCAACTGCAGAGCTGTCACACGCAGGGAACACGCATGCGAGAGGCTGGGAAGTGAATCAAGGGAACGTGCAACGTGGAGCGCGTGGACTCGCATGTGAGATGCCACATGTGCGTGCTCGGCGCGGTGTCACATGCGGAGGACGGCACGCGGGGACGCAGCTCGCAGGTCATGCGGGGTCACATGCAGGGCAGCAGGCGCATGCTGAGGAAATCTGAGCGTGTGAAACAGCAATGCTGACGCACGCGGAACAGGAGGGCCGCACACGCGTGACGGTCACGCGCTAACACGGGGACCTCAGGCACAGGCTGGTGACAGCAGCACATCCGTGGGGGTCGCATGCAAACCCCACAATGACACACCCGCATCCCAGTGACACACGCGCATCCCACGGTGACACACGCGCATCCCACGGTGACACACGCGCATCCCACGGTGACACACGAGCATCCCACGGTGACGCACGCGCATCCCACACAGACACACGCGCATCCCACACAGACACACGCGCATCCCACACAGACACACGCGCATCCCACGGTGACACACGCGCATCCCACGCAGACACACGCGCATCCCACGGTGACACACGCGCATCCCACGGTGACACACGCGCATCCCACGGTGACACACGGACATCCCACGGTGACACACGCGCATCCCACACAGACACACGCGCATCCCACACAGACACACGCGCATCCCACGGTGACGCACGCGCATCCCACGCAGACACACGCGCATCCCACGGTGACACACGCGCATCCCAAGGTGACACGCGAATCCCACGGTGACACACGCGCATCCCACGCAGACACATGCGCATCCCACGGTGACACACGCGCATCCCACGGTGACACACGCGCATCCCACGGTGACACACGCGCATCCCACACAGACACACGCGCATCCCACACAGACACACGCACATCCCACACAGACACACGCACATCCCACGGTGACACACGCGCATCCCACGGTGACACACGCGCATCCCACGGTGACACACGCGCATCCCACGGTGACACACGCGCATCCCACGCAGACACACGCGCATCCCACGGTGACACACGCGCATCCCACGGTGACACACGCGCATCCCACGGTGACACACGGACATCCCACGGTGACACACGCGCATCCCACGGTGACACACGTGCATCCCACGGTGACACGCGCATCCCACGGTGACACACGCGCATCCCACGCAGACACACGCGCATCCCACGGTGACACACGCGCATCCCACGGTGACACACGCGCATCCCACGGTGACACACGCGCATCCCACGGTGACACACGCGCATCCCACGGTGACACACGCGCATCCCACGGTGACACACGCGCATCCCACGCAGACACACGCGCATCCCACGGTGACACACGCGCATCCCACGGTGACACACGCGCATCCCACGGTGACACACGCGCATCCCACGCAGACACACGCGCATCCCACGGTGACACACGCGCATCCCACACAGACACCCCGGGACGGCTGCGGGTCACTGACGCATGTGCAGACCCCCGCGAGGGCACACGCGTGCGGACACACGCACAAGGCACGCGGGTGGGCGGGGCCCCACACCCGCCAAACACTCACAAACCGCACGCACGCAACACGCTAAACCTGCAAACCGCGTGCAGCCGGCCACCCCGCCCCGTGGGATCACGTGCAAACCGCGTGAGAGTCCCGCGCCCGTCACTCACGGGGGAGGCGGGGCCGGGATCACATGCAAACCGCGTGAGAGTCCCGCGCCCGTCACTCACGGGGAGGCGGGGCCGGGATCACGTGCAAACCGCGTGAGAGTCCCCCGCCCGTCACTCACGGGGCGGGGCCGGGATCACGTGCAAACCGCGTGAGAGTCCAGCGCCCGTCACTCACGTGGGAGGCGGGCCGGGATCACGTGCAAACCGCATGAGAGTCCCCCCGCCCGTCACTCACGGGGAGGATTACGTGCAAACCGCGTGAGAGTCCCCCGCCCGTCACTCACGGGGAGGCGGGGCCAGGGATCACGTGCAAACCTGGTGAGAGTCCCGCGCCTGTCACTCACGGGGGGGCGGGGCCGGGCCCCCTGACGATGCTCATCCATGGAAACCGCATGTGAAGGGCGGCACCGGATCCGTGAGATGCCGGAACCCCGCCCTGACCCCAGCACACGCGTGACCTCATGTGACCCCGCAGTGATGTCACCACGCCCTGTCGCTTGCCATGATTTTATGACGGTGTCTTAAGAGGCGGGGTCAGGGTCAGGCGAGGGCGGGGTCATCGCGGGGGGCGTGGTCAGAGTCAGGGTGGGTACATGGCAGGGGCGGGGTGAAGCGCGTGGCGGGGTCACGGCAGGGGCGGAGTCAGGTTCACACCGCGGGGGCGGGGTCACAGGCTCAAGGAGGAGGCCCCGCCCCCTTCCCGGGATCCTCCAGCACCAGTGGGGCGGGGTCAGCGGTGACGTCGGCGGCCTTTGGAGGGGCAGCCACGCCCTCCGTGTGCGTGATCCAGTCCTGGGGGCGGGGCGGGGGCGGGATCAGGGCGGGCCGGGAGCGCGGGATCCGGGCTTGGTGGGCGGGGCCCCTGTGTGTCACTGACACCGTCCCTGACCCGGCCACGACCCCGCCTACCTGGAAATCCCCTCCGTGCCGCTCAAACAAACCTCGGAAGCCTCCGCGGGGGTCCGGGACGCCGGGGAGCATCGATGACGTCAGCCTGGGCGGGGCCGGGCAGGGTCAGGGCGGAGGAAACGCCCAGGAAGGAGCAGGCTCCACCCACCAGGGCCTCCGACCCCGCCCTCTGCTCCGCCCACTCCCGGGTTCAGGCTCAACCCTCCCCCTGGCCACGCCCCCTCCCATGTCCCCGCCCATAAGTCCTGACCACGCCCACACTGGCCGCAAACGGCTCCGCCCCCGTCTGTGACTCTGCCAATGTCGGTTCCCTGCCCGCGGGGCTCAGCGCAGCCCCGCCCCCGCCCTGAGGCCCCGCCCACTTAGAGGCCCCGCCCCCGCCCCACCTCCACAGCCTCCACAGCGCCAGGAGCAGCAGCAGTGACATCACCAGCGTCAAGATGGTGAGGGGCGCGGGGATCCCCAGGGTGGGCATGGCCGGGCGGGACTCGCAGGTGTCTGAGGGGCGGGGCCGGGAGAGAGGGGCGGGGTCAGGGTCTCCTGAGGTCCCGGCGCCGACGTCAGCCGGCCCCGCCTCTCCCCACGGAAGCGCTGACGTCACCTGGTGCCGCCCCCCCGCGTGTCACGCGGCTCCACGCGCTGGGCCGCGCCTCCCGCCCGTACGCGGCCTCCCGTGGGGTCGCCCGGACCCGGAAGTCGTAGCAGCGTGTCGGGTCAACGCCGCCCACCGTGATGTCACAGGAGGGGGCGGGTCCCCATGTCTGCAAGGGGAGCGCAGGGGGCGGGGTCAGGAGAGGCATTTTGGGCGGCGCTCGGTTGACGGAGTGGGCGGGGCCAGAGGAGACTGGCAGGGGGCGCGGCCTCAGAGGGGCGGGACCCGCGAGTCAGGTAGGCCATTTAGAGAGGGGGCGTGTCCGAGGGAAAGGGGCGGGACTGGAAGACACGGATGACGGGCAGGGGGCGGGGCCTCCAAGGGGTGAGGACTGGGAGGGAAAGGCGGGCGGGTCTGACAGGGACTAAAGTGCGGTGGGCGTGGCCTCCTCTCCCGGGGGTGACTGACGGCTTCCGCCGGGGCGGGGCTTCCATGGGGTTGGGCGTGTCCCTGACGTCACGCACCTCCCAGGCGGCGCCCGGCCCCGCGCCGCGCAGCTGCAGCGTGAACTCGAGCGCGCGGCGGCGGCGGAGCGCGGGGCACGTGACGCGCACAGCGGCCTCGGACCAGCTCAGGAGAGGTTCGCGGGCGGGGGGGGGCGGGGGGAGGGGGGCGGGTCAGCCATGGGGGGCACAGACGGACCCCGCGCAGCGTGAGGACACGCCCCTCCCCATGCCCCACTCCTCCCCATGCCCCGCCCCCGAGTCAGAGAAGCCCCGCCCATACAGGCAACTGCAAATATACAGGCCCCGCCCACCGCCGCGCCCCGCCCCTCATACGCTCAGCCGTCTGTGGAGGCCCCGCCCCATCCCAGCACCCGCCCCCTTCTCCACGCACGGAAGGCCGACGCCAGCCGCTTCCGGGTGAACACTGACTCCGCCCCCTTCCTGACGTCGATCTCCAGCAGGGCGGGGACGGGGCGGGCTGGGAGGACGCAGCCGGAAGTGAAGCCGCCTTCTGACAGGAAGTAGTGTGGGCACGGCCGGCGGGGCTCCCGGTCGTACCTGCGGGGTCACGAGGTCAATGGTGAGGGGTCACAGTAGACGGGCATTGCTGTGACTGTTGCAGGGGGCGGGGTCTCGCAGGGGGCGGGGCCTCTCACCGCCACTCCAGGCTGAGGTTTACGCCCCCGCTGTGGGCGGGGCCTGGGCCCCACGTGACCTCCACGACCTCCATGTCCCGGCAGACGATGTCGACATCGAAGACGTCACCTGGGGGCGGGGCCCGGGCATAGAAGTGAGACAGAGGTGTCAATCAGGGCACCCGCGCAGGATGTCCCGCCCCCCACATCTGTCAGTCTCCCCAGACACACACGTAGTCCCGCCCCCCACATCTGTCAGTCTCCCCAGACACACACGTAGTCCCGCCCTCCACATCTGTTAGTCTCCCCAGACACACAGGAAGTCCCGCCCCCCACATCTGTCAGTCTTCCCAAACACACAGGAAGTCCCGCCCCCCACATATGTCAGTCTCCCCAGACACACAGGTAATCCCGCCCCACACATCCGTCAGTCTCCCCAGACACACACGTAGTCCCGCCCCCCACTTCTGTCAGTCTCCCCAGACACACAGGAAGTCCCGCCCCCCACATCTGTCAGTCTCCCCAAACACACAGGAAGTCCCGCCCCCCACATCTGTCAGTCTCCCCAGACACACAGGTAATCCCGCCCCACACATCCGTCAGTCTCCCCAGACACACAGGTAGTGCCGCCTCCTGACGCCGGTTCGGTTTTAAATTAAGGACAAGGCATGCTGAAGCCACGCCCACACCGTCCAGTGACCACGCCCTCTTTACAAAGTCAATCACACGCCCCTTACATGCTCTGGCCTGGACACTCCCCCGCAGGCCCCGCCCTTTCCCTAGGCCCCGCCCTCTCCGCAGGCCCCGCCCTTCTTGCTGCCCCCTCAGGCTCCGCCCGTCCCTCAGGCCCCTCCCCGCAGGCCCCGCCCCTTCTCGTTGCCCGTCCGCCGCGGCCCCGCCCCTCTCGTTGCCCCTCCGCCGCAAGCCCCGCCCCTCTCGTTTGCCCCCGTAGGCCCTCCCCTCACGCTGCCCCTCCACGCAGGCCCCGCCCCTCTCGTTGCTCCTCCGCCGCAAGCCCCGCCTCTCACCCCTGGGCACCGCCGGCAGCTGAACCAGGATCCCTAGCGCGGCGATCGCGGCTGCGACCATGGCGGACGGAGACGGCGACGGCCCAAGCCCAGGCCATCGGAAGCCCCGCCCTCCTCGCCCACGCTCGGGGTCCTTGCCGGGAAAACGGAGGCGGCCGGGGATTCCCGGGAGCCGGGCATCGCTGTGGCCGCCGCTGTCAATCAACGCCCTCAGTCCTTCCCGGCCGCCAATCCGTCGCCGGGATCCACAGGAAATCCCGCCCTTGTTCGTAAAACCGCCGCCATTTTGGTAGTTCGCAGCGAGTGAGGCGCCGTCCTGTGACGTTTCAGAGGCGCCGCGGCCGGAACCAGGCGCGCTCGGGATCCTGGGAGTCGTAGTTCCGGCCGTCAATCCGCAGTCTTGTGCCGATTTTCCTCAGGAAGTCCCGTCCCCGCGTCCTCCAGCGTGTGTGGCGGTGTGGTGAGCACGTAAGCGGACACCCGGTCACCTCCACGTGAACAGACGTCCCGGGGCCCTGACAGGGAATCCTTCCCGTGCTCTGCAGTGTTTCACACGGTCAGGGACACGGAGGAGACCGAGTCCTCCCCGTGTGCTGGGTGTGACACGGGTGACACGGGTGACTCGGGTCCTTCCCTCGTTCTGGGTTTCTCGTCCTGGAAATAAACACGCGCTCTGGCTGTGACACGGGTGACACGGGCTCCTTGCGTTTCTCTGGGTTTTTCTCCCCCTGAAAACAAACACAGGTGATTTAGAGCGAGTGACGGGGAAAAGCAGGGCCTGGGGCGAGTGACACCCACGTCAGTCACGTCAGTCAGCGCCCACGTCCCGTGTGACAGACACATCAGTCACGTCAGTCAGCGCCCACGTCACGAGTGACAGACACGTCAGTCACGTCAGTCAGCGCCCACGTCACGAGTGACAGACACGTCAGTCACGTCAGTCAGCGCCCATGTCACGTGTGACAGACACGTCAGTCACGTCAGTCAGCGCCCACGTCACGAGTGACAGACACGTCAGTCACGTCAGTCAGCGCCCACGTCACGTGTGACAGACACGTCAGTCAGGTCAGTCAGCGCCCACGTCCCGTGTGACAGACACGTCAGACACGTCAGTCAGCGCCCAGGTCACGTGTGACAGACACGTCAGTCACGTCAGTCAGCGCCCACGTCACGAGTGACAGACACGTCAGTCAGGTCAGTCAGCGCCCACGTCCCGTGTGACAGACACGTCAGTCACGTCAGTCAGCGCCCACGTCCCGTGTGACAGACACGTCAGTCACGTCAGTCAGCGCCCAGGTCACGAGTGACAGACACGTTAGTCACGTCAGTCAGCGCCCACGTCACGCGTGACAGACAGTCAGTCACGTCAGTCAGCGCCCAGGTCACTAGTGACAGACACGTCAGTCACGTCAGTCAGCGCCCACGTCCCGTGTGACAGACACGTCAGTCACGTCAGTCAGTGCCCACGTCACATGTGACAGACACGTCAGTCACGTCACTCAGCGCACACGTCACGCATGACAGACACGTCAGTCACGTCAGTCAGCGCCCACGTCCCGTGTGACAGACACGTCAGTCAGGTCACTCAGCGCCCACGTCACGACCAAGTCAACATCCCGGGGCCCTGACAGGAATCCTGGTCGTGTCCTGGGCTGTGACTCGGCCGCGGTCCCAGGTGACATTGAGTCCCTGCCGCGTCCCCGTCTAAAATCCCGGCTTGCTGTCGCATTAACCTTCCGGGTTTCTGTGTCACATCAGAAGCCACCTGATGCAGCGCAGAGTAGGAGCAGAATCTGGGGGCCGTCTCTGCCTTTTCTCGGCTCCGTCTCCCGTCACTGTTACTCTCCCCGGGTCGCCTCTCCCAGAACGCAGACGTCCACGGCAAACGCCTCTCTGCCAGCACTGAGTGCTGGAGCCCCACACAGCAAATGCAGACCCGCCCGCCCGCCCGCCGCCCGCCGCCCGCCCGCCGCTGGGCCGCCACCCCTGGATGCTCCGGAGGGGAAATCGGGCCACACGCCCTCGACAGCGCCGGGTCCACCTTGGACACTGGCTCCAGTCACGTTGAGGATTTCAACCCAGATCTTCAATCAAGCAAATCCCGTCTAACGTGGCCTGCACACCGCTCATCAGAGACTTTCCCTGTGCTGGCGTTTTCCCCCACAGGCCCCACGTGACCATCGCCGTCCATCTCGCAGGACGCAACCTGGCAGGCGCCACGGCCCCTCCCCGGGACTGTGCATTGGGGTCGCGTGAGCCTAGTTAAGAACGACCTTCTTGCGGTTTAGAGTCGGGATGGGAGGGAGGGGCTGACGTCAGACACCTTCCCCACGTGACGTGAGACCCGGCGGGAGCAGACGCGGGAGGGGCCGCGGCGGGTCACCGTGTCTCCTTGTGTTTCGCCCTCACGGTTGATGGTTTTGGATATTTGACACTATTAGGTTTTAATCCTCTTTTAGACTGAAAGGGGAGTTGTAGGGCGACGCCCGAGCCCCGCCCCGTAGTCCTGGGGCGGGTGCCAGGTGGACCCTGACTCGCCCGCGAGGGCGTGGCGAGGGAAGCCGCGGTGACGGAAGGGGGCGTCTTTAGGGGCTGCGCGTGGGACCCTCTGTCCCGGCCGCGCCTGCTGGGTTCCGTCGCCCGGCTCTGGCCTGTGTGCGGCCCTGGCGTCGTCGTGAGTGAAGAGACTTTAACAGTGACACGCGTGACAGCCGGTGTCACGGGAAACCAGAGGACGCCAGACCTCCTGGGGGAGGTCACAGGCGGCTGTGCGGCCCGGGACCCGAACCCGGGTCCTCCGCGGGAACCCTGACCACTGGGCCTCCTCTGCGGCCCTCTCCTGTGCTGGGTGACATCACTGACCCCATGGGGACACTGTGTGGACTTTTTATAATGAATCTACCTTTGTTTCTGCAGGGCTAACGTAGGATTTTTGCTTGATCCACACGCCACATTTAATGACGGAGACGGAGACGGCCCCGCCCATCGGAAGCCACGCCCTCCCCGCCCACGCCCGGGGTCCGTGTCGGGGAAAACGGGGGCGGCCGGGGATTCCCGGGAGCCTGGCATAGCTCTGGCCGCCGCTGTCAATCAACGCAGGAAGTCCCGCCCTCGTTCGTTCCCGGCCGCCAATCCGACGCCGGGATCCACAGGAAATCCCGCCCTTGTTCGTATAACCGCCGCCATTTTGGTAGTTCGCAGCCAGGCGCCGTCCAGTGACTTCTCAGCATCGTGAACACGGATGACCCGGAATCACATCCCCGCCATCGGCTGTGACGTGGGTCAGGGGACACGGGCTCCGTACCGTGTTCTGGGTCTTTTTACCCTGAAAACAAACACACGTGTTTTAAACTGACTGAGAGGGACAAGCGGGGCCCGGGGCGTGAGATGAACACGTCAGTCACGTCAGTCAGCGCCCGGGTCACGACCCAGTCACCTCGCGGATGACACGGATTCCTTCCATTCTCTGGGTTTTCTTTGTCGGGAAAACGGGGGCGGCCGGGGATTCCCGGGAGCCGGGCATAGCTCTCGCCGCCGCTGTCAATCAACGCAGGAAGTCCCGCCCTCGCTCCTTCCCGGCCGCCAATCCGTCGCCGGGATACACAGGAAATCCCGCCCTTGTTTGTAAAACCGCCGCCATTTTGGTAGTTCGCAGCCAGTGAGGCACCGTCCAGTGACGTCTCAGAGGCGCCGCGTCCCGAACCCTGCGCGCGGGATCCTGGGAGTTGTAGTTCCCGCCGTCAATCCGCTGTCATGTGCTGATTTTCCTCAGGAATTCCCGCCCCTGCGCGTCCATCCATCGCCAGTTCCCTGGAGGACGCGGGGACGCAGACAGAACCACGGCCCCGGGACGGGTGCTGAGCACGTCAGCGGACACCCGGGTCACCTCCACGTGAACAGACGTCCCGGGCCCTGACAGGGAATCCTTCCCGTGCTCTGCAGTGTTTCACACGGTCAGGGACACGGAGGAGACCGAGTCCTCCCCGTGTGCTGGGTGTGACACGGGTGACACGGGTGACTCGGGCTCCTTCCCTCGTTCTGGGTTTCTCCCCCTGAAAATAAACACGCGCTCTGGCTGTGACACGGGTGACACGGGCTCCTTTTGTTTTTCTGGGTTTTCTTCCGCTGACAACAATGAGTGTTGTAAACTGACTGAGAGACAGAACCATGACCCCGGGGCGTGTGCGTGTGTAGCGGTGTGGTGAACACATCGGCGGACACCCGGGTCACCTCCACGTGAACAGACGTCCTGGGGCCCTGACACGGAATCCTCCTTGTGCTCTGCAGTGTTTAACAAGGTCAGGGACACGGAGGAGACCGAGTCCTTCCCGTGTGCTGGGCTGTGACACGGACACGGGTGACAAGGACTCCTTGCCATGTTCGGGGTCTTTTCCCCTGAAAACAAACACACGTGTTTTAGAGCGACTGAGAGGGAAAAGCGTGGCCCTGGGACACGTGATGAACACATCAGACACGTCAGTCAACGTCCAGGTCACGACCCAGTCACCTCTGTGTGATCAGTCATCCCGGGGCCCTGACACGGAGTCCTGGTGGTGTCCTGGGCTGTGACACGGATTCCTTGCGTGTCTCTGGGTTTTCTCCCCCTGGAACAAACACGTGTGCGTTAAAGTGACTGCGAGGGAAAGCACGGCCTGGGGCGTGTGCTGAACATGTCACTCCCGTCAGTCAGCGCCCAGGTCACGACCCAGTCACCTCCGTGTGAACAGACGTCCCGGGGCCATGGCTCGGAATCCTTCTCGTGTTCTGCAGTGTTTCACACGGTCAGGGACACAGAGGAGACTGAGTCCTTCTCGTATTCTGGGCTGTGACACGGATGACACGGGTGACACGGGTGACACAGGCTCCTTGCCATGTTCTGGGTTTTTCACCACCTGAAAATAAACACACGTGATTTAGAGTGAGAGAGAGGGAAAAGCACGGCCCTGGGGCGAGTGACAGACACGTCAGTCACGTCAGTCAGCGCCCACGTCACGAGTGACAGACACGTCAGTCACGTCAGTCAGCGCCCACGTCACGACCCAGTCACCTCCGTGTGAACAGACATCTCGGGGGCCCCGACACGGAATCCTCATGTCCTGCACTGTGACTGGGTCACGGTCACAGGTGACAGAGAGTCCTTCTCACGTCCCAGTCTCTGACACGGACGACACCGGCTTCTTCCCATGACTTGCGTTTCCTCCCCTGAACACAAACACGCGTGTTCTAAAGTGACTGACAGGGAAAGCACGGCCCCGGGGCTAGAGCGGGTGGGCTGCTGAACCCGTCAGTAACCTCCAGGTCACGGCCCGGTCACCTCCGTGTAAACAACGCCGGGTCCGTGACCTGGGCCAGGAGGACAAAGAGTCCCCGCCTGGTCCAGCTGCGGAGTCAGCGCACACGCGCGTGACCCCACACGCCCCACACACGCCCCGGGGTCACACAGAGCCACAGCGGCCAGAGGCGCCGTGTGTGTGAGGGGAGCAGGAGGCCTGGTGAGAACACGGGAAGGGACGCGTGTGTGTGGACGCGGGGGGCGCTGTGTCTGCTCACACACAACACAGACACGAGCACACAAAAGTCACACAGAGACACGTGTATACACTCACCTTAAGCCACACGTGGTCACGTGACACCCGCGTCCATGCACATAAACAAACACGTGCAGACACACACAGTCCTCGAGGTGACACGCGGGGTCTCTGACGTGACACACATCTGTGACACGGGTGACACGGAATCCTTCCCGTGCTCTGCAGTGTTTCACAGGGTCAGGGACACGGAGGAGACCGAGTCCTCCCCGTGTGCTGGGTGTGACACGGGTGACACGGGTGACACGGGCTCCTTCCCTCGTTCTGGGTTTCTCCCCCTGAAAATAAACACGCGCTCTGGCTGTGACACGGGTGACACGGGCTCCTTGCGTTTCTCTGGGTTTTTCTCCCCCTGAAAACAAACACACGTGTTTTAGAGCGAGTGACAGGGAAAGGCGTTGCCCTGGGACACGTGACAAACACGTCAGACACGTCAGTCAACACCCAGGTCACGACCCAGTCACCTCCGTGTAAACAGACGTCCCGGGGCCACGACACGGAGTCCTGGCGGTGTCCTGGGCTGTGACACGGATTCCTTGCGTGTCTCTGGGTTTTCTCCCCCTGGAAGTAAACAAACACGTGTGCGTTAAAGTGACTGCGAGCGAGAAGCACGGCCTGGGGCGTGTGTGTCACTCCCGTCAGTCAATGCCCAGGTCACGACCCAGTCACCTCCGTGTGAACAGACGTCCCGGGGCAGCACACGGCACCTTTGCGCTGTTCTGCGCTGTGGCACGGTTCCCTCCCGTGTTCCAGTCTCTGACACGGACGACACGGACTCCTTGCCTTCTCTGTGTTTCCTGAAAACAAACACGTGTTTCAGGTGACTGACAGGGAGAAGCTGGCCCGGGGCGTGCGGGGGCGTGCGCTGCTGAACACGTCAGCCACCACAGGTCACGGCCCGGTCACCTCCGTTGTGTAAACAACGCCCGGGGCCGTGTGACACAGAGGATCTGGGATCCGGGCCAGGAGGACAAACAGGGCCCGGCCCGCCCGGCTGCCGCACACGCGTCCGCACGCGCCCCACACACGCCCTGACCGCAGCCCGGGGCCACCACAGCCACAGCAGCCAGAGGCCGTCGCGCGTGTGTGTGTGTGCGCGGGGAAGCCGGAGGCCAGGTGAGAGCACGGGAGGGGCCGGTGCGTGGTGATGGGGGGACGTGTGTGTGCACAGAGAGAGAGACGCACAAACATGCGACTCCATACAACCGCAGCAGCACACGGACAGACACACAGAGAGCGCAGGGAGACACAGAAACACAGAGAGCCCGGGACACGTGCCAGACACGCACAGGGACACACAGGGACACACACACAGACACATGGACACACACGGACACACACAGAGACACATAGACACACAGGGACACACACGGAGACACACAGACACACAGGGACACAGACAGAGACACACGGAGATACACAGAGAGCCCGGGACACGTGCCAGACACGCACAGGGACACACACGGACACACACAGAGACACACGGACACACACGGACACACACAGAGACACACAGACACACAGGGACACACACAGAGACACACAGACACACAGGGACACACACAGAGACACACAGACACACAGGGACACACACGGAGACACACAGACACACAGGGACACAGACAGAGACACAGACACACAGGGACACACACGGAGACACACAGACACACAGGGACACACACGGAGACACACAGACACACAGGGACACACACGGAGACACACAGACACACAGGGACACACACAGAGACACACGGACACACACGGACACACACAGAGACACACAGACACACAGGGACACACACGGAGACACACAGACACACAGGGACACAGACAGAGACACACGGAGATACACAGAGAGCCCAGGACACGTGCCAGACACGCACAGGGACACACACGGACACACACAGAGACACACGGACACACACGGACACACACAGAGACACACAGACACACAGGGACACACACAGAGACACACAGACACACAGGGACACACACAGAGACACACAGACACACAGGGACACACACGGAGACACACAGACACACAGGGACACAGACAGAGACACAGACACACAGGGACACACACGGAGACACACAGACACACAGGGACACACACGGAGACACACAGACACACAGGGACACACACGGAGACACACAGACACACAGGGACACACACAGAGACACACAGACACACAGGGACACACACAGAGACACACAGACACACAGGGACACACACGGAGACACACAGACACACAGGGACACAGACAGAGACACACAGACACACAGGGACACACACGGAGACACACAGACACACAGGGACACACACGGAGACACACAGACACACAGGGACACACACAGAGACACAGACACACAGGGACACACACGGAGACACAGACACACAGGGACACACACAGAGACACACAGACACACAGGGACACACACAGAGACACAGACACACAGGGACACACACGGAGACACAGACACACAGAGACACACACAGAGACACACAGACACACAGGGACACACACAGAGACACACAGACACACAGGGACACACACGGAGACACAGACACACAGGGACACACACGGAGACACACAGACACACAGGGACACAGACAGAGACACACAGACACACAGGGACACACACGGAGACACAGACACACAGGGACACACACAGAGACACACAGACACACAGGGACACACACAGAGACACAGACACACAGGGACACACACGGAGACACACAGACACACAGGGACACACACAGAGACACAGACACACAGGGACACACACAGAGACACACAGACACACAGGGACACACACAGAGACACAGACACACAGGGACACACACGGAGACACAGACACACAGAGACACACACAGAGACACACAGACACACAGGGACACACACAGAGACACACAGACACACAGGGACACACACGGAGACACACAGACACACAGGGACACACACGGAGACACACAGACACACAGGGACACACACGGAGACACACAGACACACAGGGACACAGACAGAGACACACAGACACACAGGGACACACACGGAGACACACAGACACACAGACACACACGGACAGAAACACATGGAGACACACGGAGACACACGGACACAGACAGACACAGAGACACAGACGCAAATGGACACACAGAGACACACAGAGAGAAACAACACACACTGACACTCACGGACACAGACAGACACACAGACAGAAACACACTGACATGGACACCCACAGATGCACATGGACACCCGGACACACACACACGGACACACAGACAGAAACACAGACACACAGACACACATGGACACAGACAGACACAGAGACACACACATGGACACACGGACACACACACAGACACACAGACACACACACGGACACAGACAGACACAGAAACACACGGACACAGACAGACACACAGACAGACACACACAACACACACGGACACAGAGACAGACACAGACACACACACAGACACACACAGACAGACACACACACAGACACAGACACACAGACACACACACAGATGCACGGACACACGGACGGACAGACAGACAGACACACAGACACACACACAGATGCACGGACACACGGACGGACAGACAGACAGACACACAGACACACACACAGATGCACGGACACACGGACGGACAGACAGACAGACAGACAGACAGACACACACACAGATGCACGGACACACGGACGGACAGACAGACAGACAGACACACACACAGATGCACGGACACACGGACGGACAGACAGACAGACAGACACACAGACACACACACAGATGCACACACAGATGCACGGACAGACAGACAGACACACACACACAGATGCACGGACACATGGACAGACAGACAGACAGACAGACAGACAGAAACACAGACACACACACAGATGCACGGACACACGGACGGACAGACACACAGACAGACACACAGATGCACAGACAGACAGACAGACAGACAGAAACAGAGACACACACACAGATGCACGGACACACGGACAGACAGACACACAGACAGACACACAGATGCACAGACAGACAGACAGACAGACAGAAACAGAGACACACACACAGATGCACGGACACACGGACAGACAGACACACAGACAGACACACAGATGCACAGACAGACAGACAGACAGACAGAAACAGAGACACACACACAGATGCACGGACACACGGACAGACAGACACACAGACAGACACACAGATGCACAGACAGACAGACAGACAGAGAGACACACACACACACACAGACAGACACACAGACAGACACACAGACGCACAGACAGACAGACAGACAGACACACAGACAGACACACACGCGCACACGCACAGGGACACACGTGCCGCGCGGGGGGGGGGGGATCACATGATCACACGCGCACACGCGCGCACCCTCCCCCCCCCCGCCGCGGCCCCGCCCCTCCAGCGCCCGCCCCACTCACGCGCGCACCCTCGCCCCCCCACGCCGCGGCCCCACCCCTCCCACGCCCCGCCCCGCCCCCACTCACGCGCGCGCACCCTCGCCCCCCCCCACGCCGCGGCCCCACCCCTCCCAGCGCCCCGCCCGCCCCACTCACGCGCGCACCCTCCCCCCCCCCCACGCCGCGGCCCGCCCCTCCCAGCGCCCCCGCCCGCCCCCACTCACGCGGTCACACGTGTGCGCGCCCCCGCCGCCCCCGCCGAGTCACGCGCGAGTGACATCGCCGCCGCAGAGGGGTGCGGGGAGGGCGCAGCCGTCAGTCACGGGGCAAGGGGAGGGACTTCCGGCCCAGGGCGGCCCCACGGGGGACGTTGGCGAAGACGGAGTCACGTTCGCTACGACGCAAGGAAGTCCCGCCCCCCGTGAGTGTTGATTGACAGCCGCCCGGGGCAGGGAGGCAGCGGAACGCGGAAGTCCCGCCCGCGCCGCTTTGAATGACGTCTGCGTGCTTGTAATGAGCACCGTACCGGAAGTCCCGCCCCGCGGGCTCTGATTGACGTCTCAGGACTTTCAACCACCGCTGTAACCGGAAATTCCGCCCGCCCCGCCTTTGATTGACGTCTCCGTGTTACCAAACTGCACTGAACCGGAAGTCCCGCCCTCTGGGCTCTGATTGACGTCTCAGGACTTTAAACCAGCGCTGTAACCGGAAGTTCCGCCCGCGCCGCCATTGATTGACGTCTCCGTGTTTCCAATGTGCAGCGAACCGGAAGTCCCGCCCCGCGGGCTCAGATTGACATCTCCGGGCTTTTAACCAGCCCTGGAACCGGCAGTCCCGCCCGCGCACGTGTGACTGACGCCCCGTTGACCCCACCGCGCCCCCTCCCGGAAGTCCGCCCCCACCCCCCGCCGTGACTGACGCAGCGTGGTCGGTGACGTCACCCCGGCTGGCTGCGGCGCCCCGGATGCCGGAGCGGTGACTGCAGAGCTGGGTCGCGGCCCGGAGGGGGCGGGGCCGGGGGGGCGGGGCCGGCGGGGCGGGGCCTCGGCGGGTTCCACAGCGCGGGCGCCGCGGGCGGAGGACGAGCTGGGGCCTCGCGGGACGAGGTGAGGGCGGGGCGGGGCCGGGGCGTTGTGTGTGCGTGGGTGTGAGTGTGCGTGCGTGTGCGTGAGTGTGAGTGCGTGTGTGTGCGTGCGTGTGAGTGTGCGTGAGTGTGCGTGAGTGTGAGAGAGTGCGTGAGTGTGCGTAAGTGTGAGTGTGCGTGAGTGTGCGTGAGTGTGCGTGCGTGTGTGTGAGTGTGAGAGAGTGTGCGTGCGTGTGAGTGTGAGAGAGTGCGTGAGTGTGAGTGTGAGTGTGTGTGCGTGCGTGTGTGTGAGTGTGAGAGAGTGGGTGTGAGTGTGTGAGTGTGAGAGAGTGTGAGTGTGCGTGCGTGAGTGTGAGTGTGCGTGAGTGTGAGTGTGCGTGCGTGTGCGTAGGTGTGAGTGCGTGAGTGTGCGTGTGCGTGGGTGTGAGTGTGAGTGCGTGAGTGTGAGAGAGTGTGAGAGAGTGTGCATGAGTGTGAGAGAGTGAGTGCGTGAGTGTGAGTGTGCGTGCGTAAGTGTGAGTGTGCGTGGGTGTGAGTGTGCGTGCGTGAGTGTGAGTGTGCGTATGTGTGCGTGGGTGTGAGTGTGCGTGCGTGAGTGTGCGTGGGCGTGCTTGAGTGTGAGTGTGCGTGCGTGGGTGTGAGTGTGCGTGCGTGTGAGTGTGAGTGTGTGTGTGAGAGAGTGTGTGAGTGTGTGGAGGGCGGGGTCAGGGCATTGTGTGTGCGTGTGCGTGAGTGCGTTTGTGTGCGTGAGCGTGAGTGAGTGTGAGTGTCTGTGTGTGTGTGCGTGTGTGTGGAGGGTGGGGCCTCAGCATTGTGTGTGTGCGAGCGCGTGTGTGTCCTTCACACGCGTGACCCACGGCAGTGCCGCCTCGTGCTGGGGTCACTAACGGTGACGTGTGCGGCGCCCGGGACGGGGGATTCTCGGTTCTCCCGGCCTGGACGACGCGTGTCGCACGTGAAGGACACGGGGACCTCGCGGGGGACGCGTGGTGCCCGCCGTGCGCGTCGCGCGTGACGGGAAGGACGTGTAACAGCCGCGGCGTCACCGCGCGGTGTCGCACGCGAAACCACGTTCGTTGTTTCCGGTGCCGACTGAAAGCACAGGGACACGCGCGTGAGGTCACGCGGCGTTTGCTCGCGCGCGGTCGCGCACGGTGCGTGTGTGTCGATCGTGTGTGTTGCCTGTTCCTCTCTCAGGCAATCCCGAGGACGCGAGGCGCGGCACGCGCGTGTGTAAGCATCCCGTGTGCCCCCCTCCCTCCCCTCCCTCCCACGCAGGGCGTTTGCACGTGACACGCGTGTGGACGCCGACGTGACCGCACCGTGTCAGCCAAACTCGGCGCCGCTCCGCGTCTGCGCGTGTGCCGCCCACGTGATTCGTTCACACTTTTTCACCGGCAAAGCCGAGACCCCGGCGGGCCGGGCGCCGCGTGTGACGCCTCTGCACGTCCTCGCAGGACGTCACACGAGACTCACGCGCCCGTGAAAATCCCTCGCTGACCCTGCCGGGTTTTTTTTTTCTCCACAGAAGGCGGCTTCTCGAGTGTGCGGCGAGAAGCGTGTTCCACGGCCACCGCAGGTGCGTGCGGGCTCGGGGCCGGGCGCGCGTCACGGGTCACGGGCTTAGCGTGCGACACGGGGGCGGCCGGGACGCGGGACCCCGCGGGGCGGAGCGCGGGGCGCGCGGACGCGTGTGCAGAGTGGCACATCACGCGCGCACACCTGTGTAAGCGAAGAGGGCGCGTGCGCGCGTGAACTCCCGCGAGCACGCACGTACGCGGACACGCGCGCGGCGCCGGCGTGCGGACACGTGGGCACGGGCGCGGGGCTGCTCGCGGTGCTCGTGCGCGCGTGAACACGCGTGAACGGACGTCCGCAGCGTCGCTCGCGCGCGCACAGAGTCTCGCGTGTGCGTGTGGACATGGGCGGGGCACGGGACGGGGGTCCCCGGACTCCAGACGCGCACACGCGTGTCCGTGGCGCCACAGGCTCAAGTGTGCGCAGCGCCCGGCTCACGCGTGCCCGGCCACACTGACACCACACGGAGCAGCACGCTCACACTCGGTGACCCGCGGCGACACGCCGCAAACACGCCAACGCGCGCTGACACGCGCCCCGCCCGCCTCCCCGCAGGACGATGGCGCCCTCCCCCTCCTCCCGCCGCTGCTGCTCTGCTCAGCGTGTCGCGCGCACGCGCGGACCCCGCCCGCCCAGGCCAACTTCGTGCTCATCATGGCCGACGACTTCGGCATCGGGGACCCCGGCTGCTACGGGAACACGACGCTCAGGTGCGCGGGGCCCGGGGGGGGTGACGCGCGTGAGCGCACGAGTGTGGGTGTCCGTCCGCGCGCGCGCAGGCGCAAAATGTGGGTGGGGATCACCAGTAACGCACGGCCGCGACGCAGCCGTGGCCCCGGGAGCCCCCCCTCCCGGGCGACCCCCGGCTCCCGGGACACGTGCGAACGCGCACCGCACACGCGCGCGCGACCCACGGGTTTCCAACCTCGGGCGCTGCGACCCCATAGCGTGTTCACGCGCAGTGGGGCGACTCCCGGGTGTGAGACGTGACCCCGGAGGCCGGGGGTTGTGACCCCGCCCCCGTCACGACCACCTCCCCCCACCGCACTCACGGCGCGTGCGTGGTTCATGTGTGTTCCCGGCACGAGTGCAAGCGCGTGTCACTTGTGATCACGCGTGTTCCTCTCCCCCCCCCCCCCCCGCACCCGCAGGACCCCGAACATCGACCGCCTGGCCCGCGAGGGCGTGAAGCTGACCCAGCACCTGGCGGCCTCGCCCCTGTGCACGCCCAGCCGCGCGGCCTTCCTCACGGGGCGGTACCCCGTGCGCTCAGGTGCGTGGACGCGCGTGACCGGCCTCGCGTGCGAGCACGCGTTCGGAAAGTCGGGGGCTTTTTTCGTTTGTTTGAGTGAGTGTGGGAGAGGAGCCGAGCACGCGCGCACACGTGAGGGGGCGTGGCCCGCCGGGGCGAGCACGCGCGAGGATCCCGCGTGGCCGGCTGCCTCTCCTTTTGTCTCGTTTTCTTGTCTCGCGCTCGCGTGAGCAGAGGGTTGTGCGAGTGTGAGAGCGTGCGAACAAGCATGAGTGCGTGCAGCAAGCGTGAACGTACACTCGCGGGCATGTGTGGTCATGTGTGATACGTGTGAGCGCTCGTGAGCACTGTGAACGCACGCGTGGACACTATGGATGCACATGAGCACACGCGTGAACACTGAACACACGCGTGAACACTGTGAACACTATGAACGCACTATGAACTTGCGTGTGAACACTATGAACACACTCGTGGACACTATGAACACACGCGTGGACACTGAACACACGCGTGAACACTGTGACACGCGTGGACACTGAACACACGCGTGGACACTGAACACACGCGTGAACACTATGAACACACGCGTGGACACTGAACACACGCGTGGACACTGAACACACGCGTGGACACTGAACACACGCGTGAACACTGTGACACGCGTGGACACTGAACACACGCGTGAACACTGTGACACGCGTGGACACTGAACACACTCGTGGACACTATGAACACACGCGTGAACACTATGAACACACGCGTGGACACTATGAACACACGCGTGAACACTATGAACACACGCGTGGACACTATGAACACACGCGTGAACACTATGAACACACGCGTGGACACTATGAACACACGCGTGAACACTATGAACACATGCGTGAACACTGAACACACGCATGGACACTGAACACACGCGTGAACACTGTGACACGCGTGGACACTGTGAACGCCATGAACGCACTCATGAACACGTGTGACCACGCGTGAACCGACCCCCTCTCATGCCCCACCCCCCGCAGGCATGGCGTCGCACAACCGCGTGGGCGTGTTCCTGTTCACCGCGTCCTCGGGCGGGCTGCCCCCCAGCGAGATCACGTTCGCGCGGCTGCTGCAGGAGCGCGGCTACGCCACGGGGCTGGTCGGTGAGTGCGGGGCGGGGCCGGGGGAGGGGGGCAGGGGGGGCGGGCGGGGGCGTCACCGTCCCCACCCCCGTCACGTGAAGCACACGGCTGACACCAGCCCCGCCCCGGGGGTCTTCGCACGGCCCGTGACCCCGCCCCCCCCGCGTGTCACCCTCACCGCGGTGTCTGGTGAGCGTCGTACATCACACGACACGTCGCGGGGGGCAGGGGCGTCGTGTGACGGGGTTGCCATGGTGACGGGCACCACTCCCGCCCCGCGTCATGCGAAACACGTGACCCCCGCGTGTGATTTGTTTCCCCCGTTCTGTGACCCCGACCGGCACCATCCCCACCCCCCCGTCATACGACACGCGTGACCGACGCCCCTCCCACCCCAGCGACGTGACGCATGACGCATGACCGTCACCATCCCCTCCCCCGTCATACGACACGCGTGACCGACGCCCCTCCCACCCCACCGACTTCTCGCATGACGCATTACGTCACCACGCCAACCCCGCGACATACGACACGCGTGACCGACGCCCCTCCCACCCACGCCACGTGTCGCATGTCACATGACGTCACCAACCCCCCTGTCATATGACACGCGTGACCGACGCCCCTCCCACCCCCGTGACGTGTCGCATGACGTCACCACTCCAATCCCCGGTCATATGACACGCGTAACCCCCCCCGCCCCACCCCCCCCCCGCGAGGTGTCACCTGACTCATGACGTCACCACGCCAACCCCGCGTCATACGACACGCGTGACTGACACCCCTCCACCCCATGACGTGTCATATGACGCATGACGTCACCACCCCCACCCCCGTCATACGACACGCGTCACCGACCCCACCCCACCCCACCCCCCCGCAGGGAAGTGGCACCTGGGCCTGAGCTGCCGCCACCGCTCCGACTTCTGCCACCACCCGCTGCGCCACGGCTTCTCCTTCTTCCACGGGTTCCCCCTGACCAACCTGCGCGACTGCCGCCCCGGCGCGGGCACCGTGTTCGGGGCCGCGGTGCGCGCGGCGGTGTTCGCGCCGCTGCAGGCGCTGTGCGCGTGCGTCCTGACGCTGCGCTGCTGCGCTGCCTGCGCCTGGCCCGCGTCCCCCACGCGGCCTTCGCGGCGCTGGGCTGCTGCGGGGGGCGTGGCCGCCGCCTTCCTCGGCTTCCTGCGCTACTTCCGCCCGGCCAACTGCTTCCTCATGAGCGGCTACGACGTCGCGCAGCAGCCGGCGGCCTACGACGGGCTCGCCCGGGGCCTGGCGGAGCAGGCCGTGGGCTTCATCCACAGGTGCGGGGGTCACCGGGGGTGGAGGTCACGGGTCACGGAATGGGCCCCCCGGGGTCGGGGGTGGCGTCGGTCACGGGTTTCGTGTGACGGGGGAGTTGGCATGGTGACGGTCACGCTTCATGCGACACGTGGCGGGGGTGGGAGGGGTCGGTCACGCGTGTGGTAGGACGGGGGGTGGGGATGGTGACGCTCAAGGATCACGGGACACGTCACGGGGTGGGAGGGGTGACCCTGGGGCATCACACATGACGGGGGAGTTGGGATGGTGTCAGTCAACGCGCGGTAAAAACAGGCCAGGGCCTGGGGGTGTCATCGGTCATGCGTGTCGTATGACGGGGGGGTTGGGATGGTGACGGTCGGGGTCACAGGACACGAGGAAAGTCACACGCGGGGGTCAGAAACGCATCATGTGACGGGGAGTTGGCATGGTGACGGTTACGCGTCATGCGACACGCGTGACCTCGGGGGTGGGGGCGGTGTCGGTCACGCGTTTCGTAGGACGGGGGAGTTGGGATGGTGCCGGTCGGGGTCACAGGACAGGACGAAACTCACACGCGGGGGTCACAGTGACGTCACTCACGAGTTTCGCATGACGCTGGGTGGGGGCGGTGACGTCACACATCACGGGACACGTCACGGGGGGGTCAGAGAACGGGATGAGAACCGCAGGTGGGGGGTGGGGATGGTGTCAGTCACACGTGTCCCATGACGGGGGGGGGGTGACGGTCACGTGACTGTGACGAGAGTCGGGGCCTTGGGTGACAGTGGGCGGGGCCGGGGATGCGGGGGGTCCCGTGACACACGTCGGCCGGGGCCGCGGGGTCACGTGCGTGGAGTTGGCATGTTGCCGACGGCGCGGGTCGGGGTCACGCGTGACCGGGCGGGGCTCCGGGGGTCGGGACGGTGCCGGTCACTCCCGGTTCCGTGATGTGGACGCGCGCGTGCGCGGGGTCCCGTGTGACCCTGCGCTGACGTGTGTGTCCCGCGACCCCGCAGGCACGCGCACACGCCCTTCATGCTGCTCCTGTCCTTCATGCACGTGCACACGGCGCACTTCGCGGGGCCCGAGTTCGCGCGGCGCAGCCTCCACGGGGCCTACGGGGACGCGGCCGAGGAGATGGACTGGAGCGTGGGTGAGTTCGGGGGGGGGGGCACGCGTGCGTCATGGTGGGTGTCGCGTGCGTCATGGGTGTCGCGTGCGTCCTGCGTGTCGCGTGGGTCCTGGGTGTCGCGTGCGTCCTGCGTGTCGCGTGCGTCCTGCGTGTCGCGTGGGTCCTGGGTGTCGCGTGCGTCATGGGTGTCGCGTGGACCCTGGGACGTGCAGGGCGTGACGAGAGCGTCTGAGAGGGTGTCCCGCGTTCCGGGTCGTGGTTCCCGGGTGTGTCACATGCAGCTGAGAGTCCGCGTGCGCGTCCCCTGTGCGCGTCTGCGTGCGTGTTCCGGGCTGCACGCGTGTGTCTCACTTGTTCCGGGTCGCGCGCACGCGTGTGCCTTGTGTGTTGTGTCGCGTGTTCCATGTCCTCCGCGCGCCTTCCCGGGCGGGACTCGGAGCGCGTGCGCGCCCCCACGTGTGCGCAACGGTGTGCGGTGCGTGACGCTGACGCGGGCCCCGGATGCTTGCGTCGCGTGTCACGCGTCCCGTGACGCGCTGTCTGGGCTGTGCGCGTGTTCTCCCGTGTGCGCGCCCGCGGGGTGTCTGTGCGCAGAGCCCGGCACGCGTGTTCCCGTGTGCGTGGACGCACGTGCGTCTCGTGTGTCTCATGACGCAGGCAGCGGGTGTGCGCGTGTGTCACCTCCTGTGGGGCGGAGGACACACAAGCGCAGGCGTGACGCCTGGCGTGTGAGAGCGTGTGCCATACCCGCGAGCTCAGCCAGGCGTGCGTGTGTGGTGGCAGCGCGGACGGACACGTGACACACGTGACACGCGTGTGCTTCGGTGACCGCGTGACGCTCACACACGCACACGTGACATCTGCACAGCCCGGGTGGGACGCGTGTGAGAGAAGGGAGGCCCCGTGCAGTTTCCGTGTTTGTCCGCGTGTGCACGTGCAGGGCGCGGCCCCCGTGTCACACCAGCGTGAATGCCCACCGCCCGGCGTGTGTGAGTGTGCACGCGTGCGTGCATGTGTGTGTCTTCACGCGTGTCCACACGTGTTCCTCGAGTGTTCCCTCCACCCCCTCCACGCGCTCGTGCACACCCGCCTGTCCACGCGTGTGACCCCGCCCCCACCCCTCCCCGCAGGTCAGGTCCTCGACGCCCTGGACCGCCTGGGCCTGGCGAACGACACGCTCGTCTACTTCACGTCGGACCACGGCGCACACGTGGAGGAGGTCAGCGCCAAGGGCGAGATGCACGGCGGCAGCAACGGGGTCTACAAAGGTCAGCGGCGCGGGCGGGGGCGGCGGGTGGGGATCCGGGGCACGTGTCTGTGTGCCCGTGACGACGCTCCCGCGTGCATGCGTGTCACACGTAGTGCAGTGGGCCCCGTGTGTTCTCCGGTGACGACCCGCGCGCGCTCACACGTGGCTCACGCGTGTGCCCGCGTGAGTCCGGCGCGTGCGTGTCCCGTGTGCTCCCATCCCACGTGTGAAAGTTCCCCCGCCACGGGCGTCCCGCGGCCTCTCGCCCCGTGCACACGTGTCAGCGCCGTGTGCATCCTGGCTGACTGTGGCGACACGCGTGTCCTTAGCATGGCGACGCGTGTGCCGGGTCGCCAGGGCAGCGCGCGACGGGCAGGAGGGCGGGCGGGTGTGTGAGGTGACCCCGCCCCATTCCTATGACCCTGTCACACACGTGAGAAGTGAACACGGAACGCGCTAACACACGTGGAAACCGGTGGACACGGAACGCGCTAACCCGCACCTTCTCCCTGACCCCGCAGGCGGCAAAGCCACCAACTGGGAGGGCGGCATCCGAGTGCCCGGGCTCCTGCGCTACCCGCGCCGCCTCGCGCCCGGCCTGGAGATCGCCGAGCCCACGAGCAACATGGACCTTTTCCCCACGGTGGCCGCGCTGGCGGGGGCGGAGCTTCCGGCTGACAGGTGACGCCTGGGGGCGGGGCCGGGGCGCGGGACGCGGGTGATTGACAGCTCCCGGTGTGGCTCACGCGCGTGCGTGTCATCGTCACTGCGTGTCTGAGGGATGCGCATGCGTCGCGGGGAGGCGTTTCCTCGAGCACGCGTGTTTCCGAGCGGCGCTGCGTGAGCTCGCGTTGAGACGCGTGAGCGCACACGGAAAGTTCACGCGTGCGGGTCGTGGGGACGCCCTGTGCGCGCCACGCACGTGTTCCGGGGCAGCCCGTGACTCAGACACGCGCGTGTTCCGGGCAAGGCCGCCGTATGACCGCGTGGCACGCTCACACCTGCTGCAGAGGCCGCCGATTCCCGGGCACGGGTGGCTCTCTTGGGGGGGTGGGGCAGCCCCGGTGCCAATGTGCGCGCGCGCGTGTCCCGGAGCGCTGCGCCGCGGACTCACGTGAACACGCGCGTTCCCTGCAGGATCATCGACGGGCGCGACCTGATGCCGCTGCTGCAGCGCCAGACCCCGCGGTCGGCGCACGAGTTCCTCTTCCACTACTGCAACGCCTACCTCAACGCCGTGCGCTGGAGCCCGCGCAACGGTGAGCACACGCCGGCACACGCACGTGCGCGGGTCGCGTACACGCGTCCCGCCGCGGGCAGCGCGGGCGCCCCCTCCCACGCGTCCCCAGGGCGCCCGGCCGGGTGTGCGGTGTCGCGTGTGTGGCGTGTGCGTGCGTGTTTGCCGATTGTCCCACCCCGCTGATCACGCGCACGCACACGCCTGTGGATGTTTGCCACGGACGGAAGCCCGCCGTGTGCCGTGTGCGTTGCGTGACGCGTGCCCCACGCGTGTCCCGGCTGCTCGTGTCTCACGAGCTTCCCATGTGTGTCGCACGCGTGGACGCGGGACGGGGCGCTGATGTGTCACCCGCAGGCCGTTGCGGCCTCGTGTGACGTGCGTGTTACGTGTTTGCCGTTTTCCCCGTGACCCCCCCTCCGAGTTGAGTGTGCGTCGCACGCGTGTGCGTCGTCGTGAGAACGCACGACACGCACGGGCTGAGTCCCAAGCGTGACCCGTGTAGTTCGCACGTGTGCCATTCGCGCCGTGTCCCACGGGACTCACGTGTGCCTCGTGCGCCACCGCCCGTCACGGGCCCGCAGGCGTGCCCGGGACCACGTGCGCATCACGTGTGTGCCACGCATGCGCAGCTACACGCGTGCGGCGGCGCACGTGTCACGCACGTGTCTCGTGTGTCACGCTCTTCGCGTGTGTCACGCTCTTTGCGTGTGTCACGCGTGTCACGCGCTCGTGTCCCCGCCCCGCAGAGACCGCCGTGTGGAAGGCCTTCTACTTCACGCCCAAGTTCGACCCCCCGGGCGCCAACGGCTGCTTCTCCACCCACGTGTGCTTCTGCTTCGGCGACCACGTGACGCACCACGACCCCCCGCTGCTCTTCGACCTCTCGCGCGACCCCGGCGAGCGCCGCCCCCTGACGCCGGCCTCGGAGCCCCGCTACCACGCCGTGCTGGCCGCCATGCAGGAGGCGGCGGCCGCGCACGCGCGCACGCTCGACCCCGATGTGCCCGACCAGCTGTCGCTCGGGAACCTCATGTGGAAGCCGTGGCTGCAGCTGTGCTGCGACTCCGCCCCCTCCGCGCTCGCGTGTCACTGCGCGGGCGACCGCTGAGCCGCACGCGTGACACACACGTGGCGGGAACCCCACTTGCCCGGGGTCACGCGTGAGGTTCCCGTGTTGCGTGTGCTCAAGTGACGTCACTGTGTTCCGTCACGCGTGACCCCCCGTCCCCCAGTCCCGTCACGCGCGTGACATACACGCGTGACAGACATCTCAGTTCCCCGGGGTCGCGCGTGACGTTAGTGTCAAGCTAGTGTGTCCAGCCACGCGTGACCCCCTTCCTCCCCCCCCCCGCCATGAACTTCAACGAGCATGACCCCGTGCGACCCCCACACGAGTCACGCGCGGCGCCGTGATCAACACGCGCTGTTCATACGTGTAATCGGAAAACGTCACCCGCATCCAAGAGGTCAACGCGCGTGACCCCCGACCCTGCACTTTCCTCCCCCCCAGCGTGACCCACCCGCGACCCCGTGTGACTTTCCACCCCCACCTGGGGTCCCGTGAAACGTTCTCCCGTTCACCGCACACGCGTGACCGTCCCATGTTCAGTCGCCAACCGTGAGCGCTCTGTGACCCTGGGGTCAGCACACTGTGACTGTGGCCATCACGGGGTCACCGCCCCCACCCCCCACACCCTCGCACACGGACTGTGAAACGTGATCATATGAAGGACATGCAGCTTGCACACGGGATACACGGAGAGCGCGCGCCCGTGCGCGTGTTCGTGTGCACACGCGTGTGCTCCGCGGATCCTCCCCGCCCCCCGTTACCTGCTCAGTGTTGACACGCGTGCTCGGCCGCGACGACCGTGCCGACCCGCCAGGAACCCAGACACGTACATGTGAGTCCCGACTCGCGTGGGCCGAGCCACGCGTGTTTGAGCCCCAGACCTGCACCTGTGAAACCCGCGTGTGACCACGGGGCCGCGCGCCAGCTGCGGCACGTGAGCCCCAGGCCCCGGACATGTGATACACGCGTGAAGCCCATGCTGTGCCCCCGCCCGCGTCAACCTGTGACCCGGGACACGTGTGTGAGTCCCCCACACGCGCCCCCAACCGGGCTCCGCTCTCTCAGTATTAGACACGTGTGTACTCAGCGCGTGGACCCAGCACGCACCCCGACCCGGCGACGGCTCGCGTGTGAGCAACGCAACGCGCGCGGAGCCCGAGACGTGTGAGCCGTGAGACGGGCACTTGTGAAACCCGCAGACGCGTGTGCGAGAGCGCCGCTGCTTTGCACACGCGCGGGCGGGAATTCCCGTTTCGTTTTCTTTTCTCCTTTTTTTTTGCTTTTGTTTCCGGCTTAATTTTTTTTCTGTCCCCGTGTTTGTTTCTCCCATTCCGTGTTTGCCGCGTTCCGTGTCCCGTTTCGCTTTTTTCGTTTTTTTAACTTTGATCTCGTTTTTTTTTTCGTTCGCGCCTCCTGTGTCGCTTTCTCGCCCTCTTATGTTTTGTCCATGTTTTTTTTGTTTGTTTGCCTCTCCTTAGCGTGTTTCCGTTTCCCGTGTCACCGTTGGTGTTTTTTCCAGGTTCCTATCGTTTTCCCGTTACTTGTGTTTCCTTCCTCGGCATCCGTGTTGTATGTTGGCGGCTCCTCCTCCCTTCGCTCCCGGCCGTGTGGCCGCCGGGCTCCGTGTTCCCCGCGTCCGTGTCACACGCTCCCCGCTCCCTCTGTCCCCCCGAAAACACGCGTGACTTAATGTCCCCGGAGTACCTGACCCGTGTGTGTTCCCCGCGTCGCACGATGACGGAATCCAGCCGCGCGTGTCTCCCTCACGGAAGAGGAAAACCTATAACTGAGAACTCGGAACATGTAACCTGCAGTTGTATCAAACACGTATTTATTTCTCCCCCCGGAACGTGTTCGCAAAAAAATAAATTAGCGACAATAAACGTATCAAGTGACGGCGGCCTCCGCGTTTTCCTTTCCGGGTAGCGGGGTCCGGCGTGGGGGGGGCACACATGTTAACACGTGACCGCCTTTCCCACGGGAGAAGGACAAAAGGCGTCGCGGACAATGAAATAGATCAGAAGCCGGACGTGCGTCTCGCGTGTCCACCGCCAAGGGATCGAAATCCAAATTTGGATTTCGGAAAAAGAAATCCCGTGACATCCCGTGTGCGCGGTCACGGGTCGACGCCCTGAACCCGAGTGCGCGTCCCGTGGTTGGGAGGGTGGACGGGGTGCCCCGTGTTAACGACACGCGTTCACGGGGTAACTGCACAGGTCAGCACGGCCTCCCGTGTTAACCACACGGGGTCACACGCACTGCCCTCTGTGACACGCTAACCACACGGGAGGCTGTTGCTGTGCACGCGGTCACACGCGTGACCTCGGGGAGGGCGCCACGGTGGGCGTGGTCACGGAAGGGGTCCCGGATGTCACTCTGCACCAACTGTGACATCACGTGTGCGTTTGTCCCGCCCAGGCGACACGCGTGACGTGTTGGTTGGATACAAGCGGGAAGCTCGCGCCTTCCATGCGGAACGCGCAACAAACACACACGTAAGGGGCGGGGCCTGGACGTCCGGGTGTTTGTTCAGAGCGCTCGCGGCTGAAAGCGCGTCCACGTGTGTACGTGTGATCACGCGCATCCATGTGGGCCTGTGTGCGCGTTCTTAGACACACGCGTCCATCTGTGTGCACGTGTCCACACACGCGTGTCCATCTGTCCACACACGCCTGTCCATCTGTGTCCACACACGCCTGTCCATCTTTGTCCACACACGCGTGTCCATCTGTATTCATGTGTCCATCTGTGTCCGCACACGAGTGTCCATCTGTGTCCGCACACGCCTGTCCATCTGTGTCCACACACGCGTGTCCATCTGTGTCCACACACGTGTGTCCATCTGTGTCCACACACGCGCGTCCATCTGTGTTCACGTGTTCGTAGGCACACACGCACGCACGCACGCACGCCTGTGTTCACGTGTTTATTGACAGACACCACGGACACCCGAGTTTCCATGTTCACAGGACGCAACTTTGTCTTCACGTGTTCGCGCGCACGCATCTGCGTCACTCCACATCCCCGAACGGACACGGGGCACACGCGTGTTCACCGGAAGCGGCCCTCGCGGCGCAGGAAGCCCACGGTGTCGCGGAAGCCGTCACGGAACAGCGACTCCAGGGTCACGCGTGTCGGGGGGAACAGCGCGCGTGTCAGGCGGGCGAGGTTCGCGGGGGAGACCTGCACGGGATGTGGGGCGGAAAGGGCGTGGTCAGGGGCTAGGCGAGCGCACAGGAAGCCCCGCCCCGGACTCACCGCCACGTCCTGGTTGCACACGCGCGCGTACGCGCCGCGCCAGCCGGGGTCGCGCGGCGACACGTCATGGCGGCCGCAGAACGGGGACACGGTCACGGTGCGGCCCGCGGGGAGCACGGGGAGGCTGTCGGTGAGGCCGCCGTCCACCCAGGTCTGCGGGAGGGGGGGGAGAGGGGAGGGGACACGCATGAGAGCATGCCAGCACACGCGTGCTCACACGTCGGCGACACGTGACGGCACACGCCAGCGGCGCGTAAAGGTCACACGCGCGTGCTCAGGGTCGCGTGAGACCAGCGCGCGTCTCTCTGTGACCCACGTGCGTCGTATGGTCACACGTCAGCAACGCGCGCGCTCAGCGTCGCGTGTCACCGACGTATGTTTCCACAGGACGCCTTTCCGTGTGACGGTCCACGGACGTGTGTGGGGCTCACGTGTCACTGACACACGTATTCAGGGTGACACGCGGGCGACACACACAGTGAGCCCCCCTCTCAGACCCGGCTCACGTGTGAGTCACGCGTCACACATCAGCAACGCGCGCGCTCAGCGTCGCGTGTCACCGACGCATGCTTTCACAGGACGCCTTTCCGTGTAACGGTGCACGAATGTGTGTGAGGCTCACGTGTCACCAACACACGTATTCAGGGTGACACGCAAGTAACACACGTGGCGAGTCCCGCCCCCAGCCCCGGCTCACGTGTCAGTCACGCGTCACGCGCACGCACCACGCCCATCCCGCTTACCTGCCCCGCGTACTCCACGGGCTTGAGTCCCATGTAGACGGGGATGAAGCTGCTGGCGAGGAGAACCTGTGCGCGGGAGAACGCGGGACGCGCGTGACCGGGAACACGCGACGTGACACACGCAAGGACACAGACACATGCATGAACACACGCGGGCACGCGCACAGAGCACGGGACGCGGCTGGGAGGGAAAACACAGACTGCGCGTGTCACGGCCGCACACGCGTGCAGGGACGGGGACACGCGACGCGCGTGCCCCCCGCGCGCTCTCACCTGGATGAGGTCGTCACGGGAAGCGAAGCAGGACACCAGGCGGTTCTCGCGTGTGCGCGCGTTGGTGATGGACACGTGCAGCCGGTCACGCGCCAGCTCGTGTGCGTTCGCGGGGAGGATCCGGTCCACGCCGCTCCTGCGGGCGAGAGGGCGAGCGCACACGCGTGTGCACATGGGACAGACACGCGTGCCCGAGAGCACCAGCGTTATGTGCGCCAGGCCCCGGTCGCACGCATGGGCGGACGGCGAGACACGGTAAGGCCCTGTGGTCGCGTGTGCGCGTGGCGCCCCCGTGTGCGCCGAGCGCGTGTGGAGTCCGTGTGTGCGTGGACACGGAGCACACGCGTGATCACCGATGCACGCCCGGGTCGTGCACACACACGTGAGGACCCGGGTACACGCTAAGCCTCCGACCGCACACACGGCAACACCTGACACGGTTCCCGGCACCCTCTGCGTGTGTGCGGCCCCCACCCGCCCCGCGCTCACGCGTGTGCACCTCAGCCGCTCCATGAAGTCGAAGCCGGGCGTGGCCGGGCCCAGGGCCTGACGCCGCGTGTCCTCGGCCAGCGCGTGTGCGAAGCGTGTGCAGGCCTGGGGGGGAGAGAGGGAGGGGTGAGAGCAACTGTGCGGGCGCCAAACCCGCCCTAGGATGCCATCCCGTATCGCGTGTGTCACGTGTGCGTCATGCATGTCACCTGTGTGTGTCACGTGTGTGTCACGTGTGTGTCACGTGTGTGTCATGCATGTCACTTGTGTGTGTGTCACGTGTGTGTGTCTCCTGTGTCACGCGTGTGTCACGCATGTGTCATGTGTCATGTGTCACGTGGGTGTCATGTGTGTGTGTCACGCATTTGCCATGTGTGTGTGTGTCACATGTGTGTCATGTACGTGTCACGCGTGTGTCGTGTGTCATGTGTGTCACGTGTGTGTCACCTGTGTCGCACGTGTCATGCGTGTGTCATGAGTGTCACGCGTGTGTCACGTGTGTGTGTCACGTGTGAGTCACGTGTGTCACCTGTGTCGTGCGTGTGTCACGCATGTGTCACGTATGTGTCACGCATGTGTCATGTATGTGTCATGCGTGTGACGTGTGTGTGTGTGTGTGACGGGCATGTGTCGTGTGTCACGTGTGTGTCACGCGTGTGTCATGCGTGTGACGTGTGTGTGTGTGTGTGTCGGGCGTGTGTCGTGTGTCATGTGTGTGTCACGCGTGTGTCATGTATGTGTCATGCGTGTGACGTGTGTGTGTGTGTGTCGCGCGTGTGTCGTGTGTCATGTGTGTGTCATGCGTGTGTCATGCGTGTGACGTGTGTGTGTGTGTCGGGTGTGTGTCACGTGTGTCGCGCGTGTGTCACGTGTGCGTCACCTCCAGACTCCCCGGCGCCGTCAGCAGCGCCGCCGCCACCAGGGCCCCGGCCGAGGCGCCCGCGAAGGCCGTGACGTCACGCAGCAGCCCCGCCCCGTGCGCGCGCAATGCCATGGCCGCCCCCAGGTGGTACACGCCCAGGAAGCCGCAGGCCGCGAAGGACACGCCCACGGGCCACGTCATGGGGCGGGGCCGGCGGCTCCTGCGGAGACACAGACATGAGAAAGCACCTGTGGACACGCGAGCGCAGGCCCCGCCCCTCCCTGTGACTGACAGGAAGCCCCGCCCCTCCCTTCAACCGGTTCCCCGGCACGAACTACGTTTCCCAGCATCCCCAGCCCCCCTGTGACGTCACCCTGCGTCCGCCTCAAGCTATCAGCCTTGGTTCCCCCGGGGTTCCCGCTCCCGCCGCCCGGGAGAAAATACAATTCCCAGAAGGCCGCGGGGCTGGGGGCGCGGGTCGGTGACGCCATCAGCGGGGCCTCTCCCGCCCGCCCAGGACCCCCGGCCACACCGGCGCCTCACGCGAACTACGTCTCCCGGCGGCCCGCGCGCAGGACTGGTGCCGGCCTCTGACGTCACAGCGGGGAGCCGGGCGACCCCGCGACGACCCCGCAACCGGCACCCACTGCGCACCGCGGACCTCGTTTCCCAGGGTTCCCCGCGGCGGTGGCGGCGCCGGCGGCGGACGAGTGACGGCACAGGCGGCTCCCGCGGTTCCCGGTCGAGTCCGCGACGTCTCCCGGGGTCCGGCGAAGGCTGCGGCGGCTGCGGCGGCGTTGGTCGCGTCTTTCTGACGTCACATGGAGCGCCGCCGGCCGCGCTCGGAACTACTAAAATGGCGGCGGTTTCCCCGCGTTCCGGGGCGCGGGGCGGCTCCCAGGATGCCCCGCGCGCGCTCGCGGTCCCCGGATTGTGACGTCAGACCAGGGCGACCTCACGGTCCTGAAACCGGGGACACCGCCTTCGGTTTTCCGTGCGGCCCGGTATCGGGGTCGCCGGGAGTGAACGACGGCTCCCAGGATTCCCCGCGTGCGTCTTCTGCTGTCGCGTCTGTCTGACGTCACAGTCGCCGCCGTCCGCGGTCCCCGCGAGGAGAATGGCGGCGGATTCCGCGAACTACGGCTCCCGGGATGCCCCGCGCTGGTCGGCGGCGAACGTGGTCGCGTCTGTGACGTCATACGCCGCGCCTGCGCTGCCACCGACCCCGAGGCTGCGGCGTCTCTGACCCGGAAGCGGCCCCGGCTCTAAGTCGCTGTTGTTTCTCGCTCACTGCCGTGTGGTCATTTTCAGGGTGTTTATTGTTGTTTCTTGTTATTAATTATTTTATTTTTGTTGTTATTGCTTACTAGTTATTGTTTGTTATTCATTTATTTTGCTATGATTTATTATTATTTCCTTTCATTGGTTATTATTTATTCATTAGTTTTTATTTATTGATTATTATTTAGTATCATTTTTATTATTTCTTATTTGTTTTCATTTATTATTTATTTTATTATTTTGTTTATTTATTATTGCCTGTTATTTATTTTATTATCATTTATTATTAGTTATTATCTATTTAGTTATTGTTTTATTTTATTATACATTATTAATTTATTAATTTCTACTATAATTTTATTTATTTTTATCTGTTCCTCATTTTTTTCATCGCCGTCGCAGCCGCCGTTGTTGTCATTTCCTCCCCGGCCGCCAATGTTTCCTCTCCCGGGTTTGGGGCCCCCAGGTTAATTTGCATCTCATTTGCGAACCGCCATCTCCAGCCCCGCCCATGCCACGCCCACAGCGTCTGTCACTCACAGGCCACGCCCACACCCGTCCGCGCTCATCCAGGACACCGAGGGCAGAGGGCGGAGCTTTATTGACGATCAGTGTAGGCCCCGCCCCCTCTGAAACTCCGCTTCCTGTTCCCTGACCTCTAACCCCGCCCCATCCCTGGGGAACTGGGCGTGGCCACGGGATCCCCGCGTCCCTCGATGACGTCACACGGAGGGGCAGGGGCGACGAGGTCACACTGAGGTCATTACACGGTCCCGGAGTCTGTGGGCGGGGCCGGGGGAGGGGCGGGGCCGTGAGGGGCGTCGGGGAAGCCCCGCCCCTTCCGGCCCCGAGTGATTGAGGGGGTGGAGACAGTTTGGGGTCGAGGCCGTAGGTAATAAATTTGCATAAAGTTTCCGGGTTTCACTGGTGGGCGGGGTCTTGTTGTGGGCGGAGTCAGGGGCGGAGTTTGGAAGCACAGGGCGGGAACAGGACTCAGAGTGTGAGAGGGGAGGGGGCGTGGTCAGGGGGCGTGTCCACTCACCGCCCCGCCCCAGGCAGCCGCGGCCCCGCCCTGACCGGAAGTAGCTGACGCCGGCGCCCAGCAGCGCGACCACGACGACGGAGACGATGGGGGAGACGATGCGCGCGACGGTGTTGCCTGGGGGCGGGACTTCCGGTTACACTTCCGGCCACACTTCCGCCCTCCTCCCACCTTACTTCCATTTCCGCCCACTTCCCCTAGCCCCGCCCCTGGGGTCACCCCGGGGTCACCGCTCGCCTTGTGTGGAGTCGTGGGTCAGGGGCGGGACTCCGCCTGTGCGTAGGGCGTGGTCAGTGACGTCACGGGAGTCAGGGTGTCACGCGGGGGTCAGATTCGCACAGGGAGGGAAGGGGAGGGGACAGGAAGTGAGGGAAAATTCTCACCCCCCTCCCCAGGCCCCGCCCTCCCCAGGCCCGCCCTCACCGTGCCGCCGTGGCTGCCGAAGCCGCCGTTTCCTGTTGGGGAGATTAGGGGCGGGGTCACTGATTGTCAGGGGCGTGGTCAGTGACGGGGGCGGGGACAGTGAAAGGGCGGGCCTAACAGGAGTCCCTGCCAATCACGGGGGAGCCTGGGGCGGTGCTGTCGATCGCCTGTGACGTCACAGACTCGGGAGCAGCGCCTGACATGATGACGTCAGGTGGAGATGGCAGAGATTTGCGTTATTGAGACGTGATTGACATAACGGGGCGGGGCCCGGTGTGGGGGCGGGGCAGGGGCAGGAGGGGCGGGGCCTCGGTTTGTCATAAATTTGAATTGATTTGAACGAACCCGAAACTAATTTGCATAACCGGGAACTAAGGCCGGAGAAGTGGGCGGGGTCAGGGCGGTGGATTGATTTGCATAACGAGCCCCGCCTCCTTCTCCCGGGGGCGGGACCAGAGCGGCTGATCATTCCCCGGGGAGGAGCTTCTGCTTCTGAGCCGCATTTGCTGGTGACGTCACCAGCCCCACCCCTCCGCTGACCCCGTCCTCACCTCCGTCCTCGTGCTCGCCCGGATGTGGGCGGGGCTGTGGGCGCGGCCTCGGCGGCTGTGGGCGGGGCCTGGGAGGCGGGTAGACGCCTGTGGGGGGAGGACATCCGGTTCCCGGACACGCCCCTGAACTCAACCACGCCCATCTGGTCTGTGACACCCGGCTCTGCCACACCCGGCCCCACCCCGTCCCCGCCCCCGACTCACTTCCGCCCTGGGGGTCAGAGGGCAGCGGGTCCTGCGGGAGCCTCGGGTAGAGACCTGCGGGGATTTGCATAGATCCGAATAAATTTGCATAAATTAACATAAGCCCTGTGAGTCCTGATCCCGGGAAGGGGCGGGGCCGAGATTTGCGTGTCCCGCCCACATACGCATGCGTGAGCGATGTCAGAGGGAAAGGTGGGGGGCAGAAACCTGGATTTGCATAAATTTGCATAACGAGCCACGCCCACAACAACGTCACAACTCACCGCCTGACGGGCGCGAGGGCGGAGTCGGGTCTGCAGGGGAATAATCCGTGAGTGAGGAGGACTCAGCAGCCAGCACCCGGCACCCGGCACCCAGGACCCAGGACTCAGCACCCAGCACCCGGCACCCAGGACACAGGACCCAGCACCCAGGACACAGGACCCAGGACCCAGCACCCAGGACCCAGGACCCAGCACCCAGGACCCAGGACCCAGCACCCCCAGGACCCAGGACCCAGCACCCAGGACCCAGGACCCAGCACCCAGGACCCAGGACTCAGCACCCAGCACCCGGCACCCAGGACCCAGGACCCAGCACCCAGGACCCAGGACCCAGCACCCAGACCCAGCACCCAGGACCCAGCACCCAGGACCCAGGACCCAGGACCCAGCACCCAGGACCCACCCAGGCACCCAGGACCCAGCACCCAGCACCCAGGACCAGCACCCAGCACCCGGCACCCAGGACACAGGACCCAGCACCCAGCACCCAGGACCCAGCACCCAGCACCCAGGACCCAGGACCCAGGACCCAGCACCCAGCACCCAGGACCCAGGACCCAGCACCCAGGACCCAGGACCCAGGACCCAGCACCCAGCACCCGGCACCCAGGACACAGGACCCAGGACACAGGACCCAGGACCCAGCACCCGGCACCCAGGGCACAGGACCCAGGACCCAGCACCCAGGGCACAGGACCCAGCACCCAGCACCCAGCACCCAGGACACAGGACCCAGCACCCAGCACCCAGGACCCAGCACCCAGGACCCAGGACCCAGGACCCAGGACACAGGACCCAGGACCCAGCACCCAGGACACAGGACCCAGGACCCAGCACCCAGGACCCAGTACCCAGCACCCAGGACCCAGCACCCAGCACCCAGGACCCAGGACCCAGCACCCAGGACACACCCAGCACCCAGGACCCAGGACCCAGCACCCAGGACACAGGACCCAGACCCAGACCCAGCACCCAGGACCAGGACCCAGGACCCAGCCCAGACCCAGGACCCAGCACCAGCACCCAGGACCCAGCACCCAGCACCCAGGACCCAGGACCCAGGCAGCCCAGCACCCAGGACCCAGGACCCAGGCCCAGCACCCAGCACCCAGGACCCAGGACCCAGACCCAGCACCCGGCACCCAGGACACAGGACCCAGCACCCAGCACCCAGGACCCAGCACCCAGCACCCAGGACCCAGCACCCAGGACCCAGCACCCAGGACCCAGGACCCAGCACCCAGGACCCAGCACCCAGGACACAGGACCCAGGACCCAGCAACCAGGACCCAGGACCCAGGACCCAGGACACAGCACCCAGGACCCAGCACCCAGCACCCAGGACACAGGACCAGGACCCAGCACCCAGGACCCAGCACCCAGCACCCAGGACCCAGGACCCAGCACCCAGGACACAGGACCAGGACCCAGGACCCAGGACCCAGCACCCAGGACACAGGACCCAGCACCCAGGACCCAGGACCCAGCACCCAGGACCCAGCACCCAGGACCCAGGACCCAGGACCCAGCACCCAGGATCCAGCACCCAGGACCCAGCACCCAGCACCCAGGACCCAGCACCCAGCACCCAGCACCCAGGACCCAGCACCCAGGACCCAGCACCCAGCACCCCGTCCTGAACCCTCCGTGACCCCCCCTGACCCAGCGCTGACCCCGCGCTGACCCCCCCTCACCTGGTTCGTCCAGCGCGTCCGCCAGATCGAAGTCGCCTCCGTCTCCTGGGGCGGGGTCACCGTCAATCACCTGTCAGTCACCCGTCAATCACCCGGCCCCGCCCACCGCGGATGCCCCGAGCCGGTAGAACCGGTTCCCAAACCGGCTGCAGCCGCCCCGGGCGGGGAGGGCGGGGCCGGAGCCGAGAACCGACCCCGCCCCTGCCCCAGTTTCTGCCCGGGCCGGGGGACTCAGTGCCCAGTACCCCGGGGGAGTCAGCATCCAGCACCCGGGGGACTCAGCGTCCAGCACCCAGGGACTCAGCACTCAGTACCCGGTGGACTCAGCACTCAGTACCCGGGGACTCAGCGTCCAGCACCCAGGGACTCAGCACACAGTACCCGGGGAACTCAGCACCCGGGACGGTGTTCGAAGGGGAGCACTGAGCACTGATCACACCGGGAGGACTGAGCACCGGAAGTCAGCACCCGGGAGACCCTGCAGTGCAGAGGGGGACTCAACAACCAGCACCCCAGAGGCCCCGGGGACCCCACAGCGGGAGGACTGAGCTCCCAGCACCCAGGGGACTTAGGATACCGAGCAGCGAGCACCCGGGGAGGACTGAGCACCGAGCACCTGGGGGACTTAGCACCCAGGACCCGGCTCCCGGGCCGCAGACTGTGCTCGCAGCACCCGGGACATCCAGGGAGTGACGAGGACTGAGCACCGAGCACCCACGGAGACCCCGCAGTCGGGGGAGGACTCAGCACTCAGCACCAGCACCCGGGGCAGAGACTGAGCTCCCAGCACCCAGGAACGGACCCTGGCGACTCCGCAGGACTCCGCCCCGTCCGAGAGCACCAAGCACGCGGAGTACTCAGCACCCAGCACCCCGGGCGCTGCCACTGCCGTCAATCTCCCGGGCCGGGTGCTGGGTGAGCGGTGCCCCCGGTGCTGTGCTGAGTCCCGGCCCCGCCCCGGCCCCGCCCGGCCCCGCCCCGCTCACCCCGCGCCCGGAGCCCCCAGCAGCAGCAGCAGCAGCGCCGCGCGCAGGGCGGGGCCGCCCGGGGTCTCCATGTCCCACGCGCAGGGGCCGCGTCCGTCTCCGCCGCGTCCGTCCCGGGAGTGCGGGGTGGGCGGGGCCGCTCCCCAGATGCCCCGCGCGGGGCGGGTGCTGAGCGCACGGTGCTCCGACCGGTCGGGCGGGTGGGGGGGGCGGGTCGCCGCGGGGTGACCTGGGAGCCGGGCCAGGGGTGACGTCACCTCTCAGGGGGGACACGGGTGACGTCACCGCTCAGGGGAGGGGCGGGGGATACGGGTGACGTCACCGCTCAGCGTCAGGGGCGGGGGGACACGGGGTGACGTCAGGGTAAACAGGGGTTTCCGGGGGGCGGGGCCGGGGAACAGGAAGCCCCGCTCCCACCCACTTCTCCCCTTGGACCCCAGGGTGATGTCATCGCTCGCAAACATGAAGCCCCGCCCACCCGTGCTGCATCATTGACATGGCCCCGCCCACTGCGCATGACTGACAGGACAGGGCCAGACCCCGGAGTCCCCGAAAGACAGACTCAGCCTCGCCCACTTTCCGCTACAGGCCCCGCCCCCTTCACTGTCAATCACCTTGCCCACACCCATCAATCACCCTGGCCCCGCCCCTCCCTGTCAATCTCTCCCAGCCCCGCCCCCAGGGCGAGAGGCGGAATCAGGCGTTCAACCCGTTTATTCCGGGTTTTTATTTTATTGGCACCGGGGTCTCCCGCAGGGGCCGCCACGCTCCTGACGTCACGGCCCCGCCCCTTACGTTAAGGCAGCAGCAGGAAGCAAATGAGGGGCGGGGTCCCTAGTGATGGGAAGAAGCCGCAGGCCCTGCCCCCGACGTCAGTGCAGATATGCTAATGAGGCACTGGAAGCAGCGCGGGGGCGGGGCTGAGTTTCAGATATGCAAATGAGCTGGCGGGGATTCCCCACAGGCAAATGAGCTGGGCGGGGCCGGAACCGAGGCTCCGCCCCCGAAAGCACCAGGACTTTTTCATTTCCTGATATGTAAATGAGCCGGCGCCGGCTGCGCGGGGGGCGTGGCCATGCGGATGAGCCCCCGGCTCTGATTGGCACCACAGGCCCCGCCCCTCAGAGCGCTCCTTATGCAAATGAGCGGCAGGGTTAAGGCTTTGGCGATTTGCATATGCAAATGAGGGCCTGAGGCCCTGGCCCGGGGATTGTGGGCGGAGCCCGGAGATGTCAGAGCGCTGACGTCACGCGCATGAGGGCGTGGCCTCGGGTTCTTCCTCTCTGCCGAGCATCACGGGAGTCGTCACTGGGCGGAACCGGCTACACGGGGGCGGGGCCTGAGGGGAGAGAACCGGAAGTTAGGGCGACGGTGATGCCAGGGGACTCAGGGGCGGGGCCCGGGAAGTGGATGGTGGGGCAGGAAGTTCCGGCTGCTCCGTGACGTGATTGACAGGCTCCGCTCAGGTGATGCCCCTGGCTGACGTCACTGGAGACCCAGCCCGGGTGGTGAATGACGTCACAAGGCAGTGAAGGGGGTTCCCGATTGTAGCCACGCCCCTCCCGGGTATCTGCCCCGCCGCTGTCAGTCAGGGCACGGAAGCCCCGCCCCTCCCGGGGCCCCGCCCTCACCGCTCTCCCGGAAGCACAGCCGCCGCTTCTGATAGGCCACGAAGCTCGACACCGCGCCGGCCAGGGCGGCGACCACGGCGCCCACGATGCCGGGAACCAGGCCCTGGGGGGACCCTGTGGGGGGGAGAGAGCGGCAGGCGGGGTGCTCAGTGCTCCCCAGACAGTGCTCAGTGCTCCCCAGACAGTGCTCAGTGCTCAGTATTCAGTGCTCAGTGCTCCTCACTCAGTGCTCACTGCTCCTCACTCAGTGCTCACTGCTCCTCACTCAGTGCTCAGTGCTCCTCACTCAGTGCTGAGTGCTCCCCACAGAGTGCTCAGTGCTCCTCACTCAGTGCTCAGTGCTCAGTATTCAGTGCTCCTCACTCAGTGCTCAGTGCTCCCCAGACAGTGCTTAGTGCTCCTCACTCAGTGCTCACTGCTCCTCACTCAGTGCTCAGTGCTCCTCACTCAGTGCTGAGTGCTCCCCACAGAGTGCTCAGTGCTCCTCACTCAGTGCTGAGTGCTCAGTATTCAGTGCTCCTCACTCAGTGCTCAGTGCTCAGTATTCAGTGCTCCTCACTCAGTGCTCAGTGCTCAGTATTCAGTGCTCAGTGCTCCTCACTCAGTGCTCAGTGCTCAGTATTCAGTGCTCCTCACTCAGTGCTCAGTGCTCAGTATTCAGTGCTCAGTGCTCCTCACTCAGTGCTCACTGCTCCTCACTCAGTGCTCACTGCTCCTCACTCAGTGCTCAGTGCTCCTCACTTAGTGCTGAGTGCTCCTCACTCAGTGCTGAGTGCTCCCCACAGAGTGCTCAGTGCTCCTCACTCAGTGCTCAGTGCTCAGTATTCAGTGCTCCTCACTCAGTGCTCAGTGCTCCCCAGACAGTGCTCAGTGCTCCTCACTCAGTGCTGAGTGCTCAGTATTTAGTGCTCCTCACTCAGTGTTCAGTGCTCCCCAGATAGTGCTCAGTGCTCCTCACTCAGTGTTCAGTGCTCCTCACTCAGTGCTCAGTGCTCCTCACTCAGTGCTCCCCACTCAGTGCTCAGTTCTCAATGCTCGCCAGACAGTGCTTAGTGCTCCCCACACAGTGCTCAGTGCTCCTCGCTCAATGCTCCCTAGACAGTGCTCAGTGATCCCCAGAGAGTGCTCAGTGCTCCTCACTCGGTGCTCCTCACTCCGTGCTCCCCCCCTCCTCCCTCACCTCCGGCTTCCGGCTCTGGTTCAGGACCCCCTCGGCTGCCGCCTCCGCCTGCAAGGGAAGAGAGGGCGGGGCTCCGGTGACGTCAGGGGCGGGGCTCGGGCGTGACCGGCAGTGTCACTGACGTCACAGGGAGGCTCTGGGGGTGGACGGCGGGGCGGGGCGGGGTCTGGGGGCGGGGTCTCTGTTGAGTGAAGTCAGGGGCGAGGTGTGACGTCGGTGACGTCGGGGCGGGGCCTCACCCTTCCCGCCGGCCGCGTCCTCCAGGTCGGTGATGGAGAAATTGCCTGTGGGCGGGGCCGGGAGGTGACGTCAGCGCACTCATTTGCATAAATCATAAATCACGACACAGTGGCGGGCGGGGTTAGTGGGGGAATTAGTATAAAGGGGCGGGGTTAGTGGGGAAATTAGTATAAAGGGGCGGGGTTAGTGGGGGAATTAGCATAAAGGGGCGGGGATCCCGGGTCGCTGGCAGAGCGTCATTAGCATATATGCAAATGACAGGGCCTCGCTGACATCTACGGACAGACCCCGCCATTAGCATAAATTAGCATAGGGGCCGGGCATGCAAATGAGCCCCTCGTTAGCGGGGGAGGAGCATAGAGTGAATTAGCATAAACCACGCCTCGCATGCAAATGAGCCGACACAGGATTAGCGCGGGCAGCTGACCTCAGCGTCATTTACATAAACGGAGACGACGTCACCGCCCATTAGCATAAACCAGGCCACACAGGGACCGCGATTACCATACATGCAAATGAGGAGGCCGGATTAGCATAAACGGAGGCCACGCCCTGCAGGAGGAGCAGGGTTAGAGCGGATTAGCATAAATTAGCATAGCCGGCCATTAGCACAAACCCAGGCCCCGCCCCCCCGTCAGCACAAACCCAGGCCCCGCCCCTGACCCCACCTCCGGGCGGCGGCCGCGGCTTCGGATCCGGCTTCGGCTGGTCCCGGGGTCTGGACGGGTTGGGGTCTGCGGAGGGCGAGGGGCGGGGTTTATGGCACATGGGGGCGGGGCCAGAGCCTGAGGACCCGCCCTTGTCTGGATCCTGGAATCCCCACGCCCATACCTGAAGCCCCGCCCCCTCCTCCTTTAGCCCCTCCCCTCCTGATTAGCCCCACTCCTCCTCCCGTAACCCCACCCCCTGCTCACCGTCTCCGTCCAGGGCGTCACTCAGATCAAAGTCGTTACCTAGAAACAGAGGGGGCGGGGCTAGCGCGGGGCGGGGCCAGGGAAGCACAGGGTGTGGTCAGGCAGTGGTGGGCGGGGCCAGTCAGGCAGTGGGCGCGGTTAGGTAAGCAGTGGGTGGAGTCACATCAGAGAGGAAGGGGCCGGGGTAATGGGTGTGGTCACAGGACAAGGCTGGGGTGTGGTCTCGGGTGGGCGTGGACTCGGGTGGGCGGGGCTGCTCCCTCACCGCCCCGCGATGGTTTCCTTGGCGTCGGTTTCGCCTCCTTTGGGTCTAACAAACAAAATCAGAACAGTGAGGAGACTTCGGAGACACTCGGGGGGACTCGGGGGGACTCGGGGGGACTCGGGGTGACTCGGGGGAGACTCGGGGAGACTCGGGAGTCTCGGGGAGACTCGGGGAGACTCTGAGACACTCGGGAGACTCGGGGGGACTCGGGGAGACTCGGGGAGACTCGGAGAACACTCGGAGGAACTCGGGGGGACTCGGGGGAGACTCGGGGAGACTCGGGGAGACTCGGGGGGAGACTCGGGGGGAATCGGGGAGACTCGGGGGGAGACGTCGGGGGAGACTCGGGGAGACCTCGGGAGGGACTGGGGGGGCGAGACTCGGGAGACTCGGGGGAGACTCGGGGAATCGGGGGAGACTC